>NW_026129303.1:25212-56218 GCF_022985175.1 Labeo rohita
TAGCTACATTAATTAAACACCTACAGAAATATCCAAATGGAAGTGTGTGTGAAACGCACCCCTGGTTAACCCATCTTGCGCTTAGTCATAGCAAATTACAAAATCATCTTTTCTAGATTTTGGTTAAAGTTTTAAGCAAAAGAAGAAATTTTAAACGCTTTAAATATATTGAAGTATTTTTTCAATATATTTGAAATGTTTGCTGCATAGTTAAAACACGCTATTTGTATAAAATTGCGTTACGTCGCATGACTGGCATCTAATAATTACATTCAGATATAATGTAAGCTAAAATACCTGTAGCCTAAATCAAAATGTTTACAAACATTATAAACACAAATAGGCTATTTTATTCCCTTCTCTCCACAACAAATTATCCACAACATTGTCATTCACAAAGACACAGCACAGTAAGGCGCTGGTCACGCTGAATGCAACAACGGACTATTTAAATTGAGCATTGTAATTTTTTTGTTTCTTTAAAATGTATTGTATTTTGATTATGAACAGGCTGCGATGTCAAGGTAGCAAAAATGTTGTGTGAGCGCGGAGGCGCCGGCGCGATCACTGCATTGATTTCCCAACTGTTGTAATTAGTCATGCTGGTTGGTCATACAAGCACGATATCATTCATCACTGTAAAGCCTCGACTAAATAAATAAATAAATAAGTACAAATTGTTGTTATTAATAATAATAATAATAATAATAATAATAATAATAATAATAATAATAAAAGAAAGAAAAGAAAACTGTAAATAAAGAAAACGGCTTTTAGCCTTGTTTTCCTTTAGGTGAATTTTGGATCGTGTCACAATGTATCGAAACTCAGCACTTTTTTTCTCTTTCGTTTTGTTAATCAGTTACTGATTTAAGTGAAATATATTTAAGTAGCCTATGTTTTTGTGCCCTAGTCCACTGCTGCGCTTCTTTGACAATGGCAAAGGCAAACGCTTTAGCGGTTCACTGAGGACTTTTCATCAGATTTTGCCATTAAATTTACCGTTCGTTCTCAAAATTTAAAGTGATCAAGACATTTCTCCGGAGCACAATGTTACAAGAAATACTTATTTATTCCTGCAGGGATTTCAGTCTGACTGAAAGGAAATATCAAATACACACATAATGTAGACTATGCTATTCAATAACAACGTCAAATGCATCAATGCAATAATAATTTACCACATTCATTACTGATAAATCAGTTATGTAAATGGAGGGACGGACTCAGATGCACAATAAATTTTCATGCATGAGGTCACCGCTGGTGGGAGGGGCCCCAGGTCGTTCTTTGCGGGGGGGTTCTAAGATGTGCGGTACGCCACTGCCTTCCATATAACATTCCTTGTACTGTCTATCTCTCCCTCAGAGCAACCGCTTTCTGTGAACCTCAGACCAGAGTATTTTACAACATAATTTTTTAGCGATGTGTTGTTTTTTAATTGATTTGGTTTGTCTTTTGATATTGCATTGGGCATTTGAAAGCATTCCAGCTCTTTTACTTTCCCAACCTTATCCTCCACAATTAAAACCTTAAAGAGGTAACTTGGCACTACTTTCGCTTTCCAAATCTTCTGTTTCTGATCTGTTTTTTCATCATTTGCTATGTAAAGCAGTGTACACATGGACATTGCGGACTGAATTTTCGTTAATTTTCTCTCGACAAAATTTCTCCAACACACTCCACATGCCGTTGTTTAATTCAGGAAGCTGTGGTATCACATTACTTATCAAAAAAGTGTCCTTATAGGCTTCCTGACACCATCTGTGATTAGCAGCTGCGGCAAGATGACCTCTGTTGTAGTCATTGTTATCACATTCTTCCATGCTCTCAGTTGCTTTGTAGAGTGGATTGAGTCATCTTCAAATCTGTCAGTAATTTTTCCCTTATTTTTATTAGATGAATTTGTAACCTTGTTACCCTTTTTTTCTCATCTGAATTTGTAACATTGTCAGCTAAAGTAGATTTGTTCAGTATTTCATACGTCCATGCGGCATTCCTAGTTTCATTGTCGTATAATGTAAAATAAGACTTTTTTTTGTTCTTTTCAGGAAGGAAAGGAAATCTATCTATGAATTTATAGCTGCAGCTGTCTTTTTTTCCCATTTTTCCACCCGTAGAGGTTGATTCATTTCTAAACATGACTGAGAGTGGTATACGTATGTAGACCGTTTGAGAATTAGGACTTTTTGATGATGATGTGTCATTCACACTCTCCTCTCCACAACTCTGGGATAAATCTCCAACATTGCTCTGGTCAGGCTGTGCTTCACTTGTTTCAGATTCATCAAAATGCAATGTTTTTTTTTTTTTTTTTTTTAACATCAGCAACAATATTGCAAGAGACCAGCGTTTTTTTTTTTTAAATGAGGTATTATCCATTCTTTTTGTTTTTCCCCAAGCTCATTTGATATCATCCTTTGGCCAGCAATCAGGCTCCTTTTCAATATTATTTCTTCATAATATTTTTATAAGTTTCATTTAAGTGAGGAGACCCTCCAATATAAACTAGCAAATCATTAAATATTTGATCTAATGTAACCTTAGGTGGGTCTCTTCCCCCTTTCTCAAGAGTGGTTTTACCATTTCTATCAGATTGAGGGGGTTGATTTTGTACAGAGTTCAATGTCATTTTGATGCAATAAGAGTGCCTTAAAAACGAAGTTAGGATATGAAGTAATCTGCTTACTTTTTCAACGTCTTCAATGAAGGGTCTTCTCTTCTTCTGGGAAAAATAATTCAAGACTTAAACTATAGAATTCTTAGAACAGGACTAAGAAACAATATGATTTACTCACATCAGCTGTGTGATCTGTCAGATAAACAGGAACTTCTGCTGCTCTGATTTGACTTCACTTCTGTTCTACACAACACACACACACACATTTGGCTCATACATTATGCCCAACTCACACTTAAATTATTTATAAAATAATTCCATAATTTCTATAGTCGATACTGTCTGGTCTGGTGGGAAAGGTGGGAAAGGTTTGAGTTAAATGCCATCTGGTTTTGAGAGGCTTACAAAGAGTTTTTGTTCATAAAAGGATAGTGGAGCGAAACACACATAGATTGTTTAGATTGTAGTAGTATTTATGTAGTGTATTGACTATATATAAGTTGCAATAAATGAAGCCTCTTTAAGAGAGCAAAGATGGGGAGGGGAAGTGATACCCACTAGGGGAAGGGGAAGGGGAAGTTTTAGTCAGATTACCGGAGGTGCTGGCCGAAGTTGTATGTTTTGTTCTGTGCTGCATGTACTCAGTAAAGAGTTTCCGAACACCTCAGCCTCCTGTCATTCAAGTATCTTACACTGGCGACGAGCGGATTCGGACCGATTGTGTGCAGATAAGTGAAAGCTGCAGCCATGTCGATGCTCGGCCGTATCGAAGAGTTTGATGAATGCTCAAGCAATTCTTTTGAAGAATATATAGAAAGACTGGATTGTTTTTTTCCATGCAAATGATATTGAGGACGACGCGAAGAAATGCTCTGTGCTGCTTAGTGTGTGTGGCGCAAAAGCATATTCCACGTTACGTTCTGTTATCGCCCCAACGCAGCCCTCTACAGTGACTTATGCAACCATTGTGGCTGCATTAAAACGTCATTACAGCCCAGCGCCGTCAGAGATCGTTCAGCGATTTCACTTTCATAATTGTAAGCAGAAGCCTAATCAAAGCATTTCTAACTACATTGCTGAACTTCGACGTCTCTCTGTCCACTGCTCTTTTGGGGATCAGTTAGATGCAATGCTGCGTGATAGAATCGTATGCAGGGTTTTGGATGAAGCGCTGCAACATACGCTCACATTTAAAGAGGCAGAAGAAAGGTCATTAGCTGCAGAAACAGCATTGTTAAATGATCGACTACTTCGAAAGCAACAACATGAATTACTGCCTCAAGATGAAGTTCATTATGCAGCCCATACACATGCATCAGCACACAAAGTGACAACTGCAAGTGAAAATCAGCATTTTCCACAAGCCTGTAAATTTTCCACTGCTGTATGCCATTATTGTAAAAAAAAGAGGACACATTGCTCGAGTGTGTTTAACCAAGACAAGATATGGTAACAGCAAGGAGGCAGCCAGGGTCACAGCAGAACGACCTACAAACACTGTAACTCACGACCAGCAAAATGAGTACCCTGTTTTCAGCACAACTGCCAAATCAAAAAAGGGGGGCATAAGCCATATTTGGCCACTGTGATACTGAACAAACAAGCACACACAATGGAAGTGGATTCAGGAGCAGCATGCTCCTTGATTAGTGAGCATACTTATCGCTCATGTGGCCCTCTCAACCTCCTAAAATGCATGCAGACAGCGGAGTGTTAAAGCAGTGGTCGCAAGCAACTTTGGAAGTAAAAGGGAGGATATTTGTGGAAGTGCTGTTCAAAGGGACACAAAATACACTGCCTTTGTTCGTTATCGGGGGCCAGGGCACTAGTCTGCTGGGACGAGACTGGTTTGATGCCCCTGGGATATCATTTGAAGGGGTGCACAGAGTGCAATTTCAGGCCATGGAGGAAATACTGACTGAATATGCAGAGGTATTTCAGGACATTGGGATTTGCAGAATGCCCCCAATCTCAATTGACATTGATTCCACGGTGACGCCACGTTTCTTCAAAGCCTGTCTAGTTCCCTTTGCTTTACGGCCACAGCTCGATGAAGAGCTGGATAAATTAGTGGCTCAAGGGATTTTTGAACCAGTGCGGCATGCAAAGTGGGCCACACCCATAGTGGCTGTAGCAAAAAAAGATGGGGGTCTGAGGATTTGTCGTGATTATCACTGTATAGTGAACACAGCTGTTAAGCCTGATGTGTACCCCATTCCCACAGCATCTGAGTTGTTCTCAAAACTGGCAGGAGGAGTAGTTTTCACGAAACTTGATTTGAAACAAGCTTATCAGCAGCTCCCATTGGATGACGCAGCAGCCGACTTACTGACTATTAACACTCACCGCAGACTTTTCCGGGCCCGATGTTTACAGTTTGGAGTGTCAACAGCTGTTTCAATATTTCAAAGATTTATGGATACCTTGCTCGCAGGCATCCCAGGTGTCCAACCGTACCTGGACGACATCCTAATTTCAGGCAAGACCGTGGAGGAACACAATGCACGGCTAAGGGCCATGGCTAAGTGTTTCGCGGAAGCGGGGTTACGACTAAAAAAAGAGAAAAGTATCTTTGCAGCGAACCAAGTGGAATTCTTGGGATTTCATGTGGATAAGGACGGCATTAAACCAACTTGTGAAAAAGTGGACGCTATCCAAAAGGCTCCATCTCCACGGAACAAGACAGAGCTTCAGGTATTCTTGGGGCTTCTTAACTTTTACAGCTGTTTTCTCCCTAACAAGGCCACCGTCCTGGAGCCTCTGCATCGTCTTCTTGACCAGTCCGTCCCTTGGCGGTGGGAAGCAAAGCATGAGATGGCGTATGCTCAGGCGAAACAGTTGCTGCAAACGGATAAGGTGTTGGCGCATTATGATGAAAAGAAACCCCTAGCAGTGGTTTGCGATGCTTCACCCTATGGCCTCGGGGCTTTATTGTTTCACTTGGAGCGTGATGGCCAGGAAAAGCCCATTTGCTTTGCCTCCAGAACAATGACCACCACGATGCGGAATTATGCCCAGATCGATAAGGAAGCATTGGTGGTAGTTTTTGCTGTTAGAAAGTTCCACCAGTATCTAGCAGGCCGCCATTTCGTGATTTTTACAGACTGCAATCCCCTACTTGGACTCTTGCACCATTCCAAGCCCATGCCGGTTATTCTATCACCACGGATGCTGCGTTGGAGTTTGATAATGGGAGCTTACGATTATGAGTTGTGCTATAGGCCTGGAAAGCAAATGGGAAATGCTGATGCCCTGAGTCGCTTACCTCTACCCGCACCTGACACTGTTACACCTCCACCACTGGAAGTATTATTACTGGAGATGGTCCCAAATGCACCCATGCATGCTGAAAAAATTGCCAGCTGTACACTTAAGGACCCTGTCATGTCACGGGTGCTACGTTGGGTACTGCATGGGTGGCCGGCTGAGACACCTGATAGCCGGTTTAGGCCATTCATCTCGCGCTGCCATGAGCTCTCCGCGCATAAGAACTGTGTGCTTTGGGGAAGTCGTGTGGTTGTTCCTAGCTCGGCATGAAGGGAGGTACTGGCTATGCTACATGATGCACACCCGGGCATTGTACACATGAAGGGACTCGCGAGGAGTTATGTGTGGTGGCCGGGCATGGATGGAGAAATAGAGGAAACTGTCAAGGCATGCAGAACCTGTCAGATGTCACGTCATGCACCCACTAAAGCAAAAGTACATCCTTGGGAGTGGACAACGAAAAGATGGTCCCAGGTGCATATTGACTTTGCGGGTCCTTTCCAAGGCAAAGTATTCCTCATAGTGGTGGATGCACACAACAAATGGCTGGAGGTATCCCTGATGAGTTCTATGTCATCGTCAGCAGTTATTAACACATTGAGGTTGCTTTTTGCAACACATGGATTGCCTGATGTCATAGTTTCAGACAATGGCACTGCCTTCACATCCTCAGAGTTCCAAGAGTTTGTGGACCACAACAGCATTCGTCACGTAACTACAGCACCTTATCACCCAAGTTCGAATGGCCAAGCTGAACATATGGTGCAAACAACCAAAGAGGCCCTGTCTCGCATCACCAAGGGCGAGTGGCAGACCCGTCTGGCTTGCTTCTTGCTGTCACAACATATCACGCAGAATTCATCAACTGGAAAAAGTCCTGCTGAGTTGCTCATGAATAGGTGACTGACCACTGCCCTGGATCGCTTGCATCCTGACCATGGAGAAGATATGCTTCGCAAGCTGGAGCTGAATGCTGCAAAGGGCCACTGCACTGTTAGAGAATTTAGGCCACATGACTTGTGCTGCGTCCGAAATCGCATACTGCTTAAGTAGGTACTACATTTAAATATGAACGTACTACCCGACCGTTAAAAAGTACGTTCTATATAGTATGAATGTGGGTAGTATGAATGGAATTCGGACGTACTACATCCGCCATATTGATGTTGTCACGTGTCATGCGTCGTCACAACAGCGCGAAAATTTAAAGAGACTGCTCCACTGCACGAACACCGGCACCGGCAATGTTCGGCGTTTTAACGTTGATTGGACAGACAGCTCAGAGAAGGCGTCGGTCAGCTGCTCGCAGATCACGCCTTCGTAGACAGCTTCTAGATTATTTATCAAATAACGTAAGTATAATTACTTATTTAGCTAGCAAATTTTACCTTAGAATAAAAAAAACACCTCTGTGAACACCACGACAGAGGCTGACTTGAAGCAACAATAAAGTAATTTATTGTTAGAAATGAATACACAGGACAAAAAACAAGAATGAATAAATTTGAATGAATATATACACACTTTATATATATATATATATGTGTGTGTGTGTGTGTGTGTGTGTGTGTGTATTTATATAAATGGGTAAATGCAATATATACATAGTTAAAATGAATATATTATGCATAGATACACACAAATAAATATGGTGAGCTGTGTGTATATATAAATAAATGGATAAATACAATATATACATAGATAAAATGAATATATTATGCATAGATACACAAATAATATATACATATTCTAAAAAAAAAAAACTATATACATATTTAAAATTAACACTAGTAAAAGAGGAAACAAATCGTTTTAATTTCGTTTAATTTTCTAATCTCATTAAACTGCTTAACAACGTTGATGTACAAAACAACTTCTTACAGCCGATTCACGAACTCACCTTATCGATTTACAATGTTTAAACTTTCAATAAGTCATCCGTTTATTTAGATTGTGTTAAACAAGTGTAATTTAATCACAGTAAACAACGTTTTTTTCCTGAGGTACATACACTTGAAATTATGTTTTATTAACAAGGTTCGGGAGGAGCGCGTCAGATACCTAGCCTAATTATCACAAGAGGAGCTCACTCAAGTTAATCAACGCTACAGTTTAAATACAGCTGAACTTGCCTCTGTCCATTTGATGGTTTATCAGCATCTCGTTAGCCCGTCTGCTACCATGTCGCAAAGACAAACTTCCCCATCTGAAGACGATTTAGACTCTCCTCCGGTCGTCGCCAGGACCGTGCCTTTTCCGCATTTCGCCCCAAGCGAGCCCCAGGCCCCATCTCGCGGCCGCCGCTCGACCTACCCTCGCCTCCTACGGCGAGAACCCCAGCCGACTCCACAGCATCCTCCTATCGATCGGTCAGACCAACAATTCCGCCCATAGAGAAAAAGACTATGGCGAGTCAGAATCTAGCGCTGGCCAAATCCGACGTCCAGCCTTAACGCAAGTTAAACAAAACAGAGCTTCTTGAATTGTACAAAAATCTGCTCCCCCGAGCCCTCTCTAGACCCAAAGGCGACCAAAAGGAAAAACAAACCTTCGTTCGCGCCGACGCCACCGTTTTCATCCTGTTTAGGGCAAACATCAGCCACAGCTCAACCCTCCACAGCGGCTCCGCCTGCAGCCCAAGTAAGCGATTGGCCGCTGCCAATCCCAGCCCCCGCCATTCTCTTTTAGCTCGAAGCTTACAGCCCAAGTAAGCGCTTGGTCACAACGGCTACTAGACACCGCTCCGCTGCCTGCCACGTCCAACTCGGAGCTCACAGCTCAAGCGAGCGCTTGGCCGCACTGGCCGCCATTCACAGCCCCGCTTCCCGCCCACGTTAGTTCGGGGCTCGCAGCCCAAGCGAGCGCTCGGCCGCACCGGCCGTCACACACAGCCCCGCCTCCCGCTCCCGTTATCTCGGGGCTCGCAGCCCAAGCGAGCGCTGGGCCACATTCGCTGCCAAATACAGCCCCGCCGCCAGCTTCCTTCAAATCCTCTTTCATCACGTCTGCTTCGTTTCTGAGTTCTCCCAAAGACTATAGTATACCAAAGACTTGTCACTGGTACAGTTTGAATTGGGAAAAATGCAACGCATCATCATGACCTTCTCAACGAAAGAGCCATTCGTTGATCACTAAAGTCAACGCGTCACTGCAGCTGCAGTAAGAAGTCCCGGTTGCTATAGAAACAGTCAGCGTTCTGAGACGTGCGCTCAGTACTGCGCATGCGCACTGGCTCATCTAAAAAAAAAAAAAATAATAAATTCTTTAACGCTATTGGAGCATAAGGAACAATATTTATGAGGCACTTCTCCTCAGATTTCATTGGTGATTTCAAACATGAAATTTAATCGTAAGCTTGATGAACAGTTTTTGAGAATGTGATGTTTCCCCATTCAAAGATATAGGAGCTGCACTTGCCCGCCAAGTGAAATGACTTGCCTTAAAGGGACTTTGGTTTTCCATCGCATTCAGTCATCCCACCCATTTCTATACATACCGCAAACCTTATATTTGCAAATGTGCAGTACAAGTCACTAAGTGGGGTTTGGGATACAATGGCTCGAGAAATTCTACTTTGCCGTCCTTCTAATTTTCGGTTGCAAAGCAGCCCTAAAATTTTTGACATGCTATTAGAGGCCATTTGCTGGATCCTATCAAACAATTACCTTATTCAACTCCTAGACAATTTCCTCGTCATTTCACCTACTGACGCAATCCCAGCTGCCCATATCCTCACAAAGCAAAAGCTTGGGATCCCCATTGCTCCACAAAAAAAAAAATAAATAATAATAATTCAGGTATCCCTGCCTAAAGAAAAGATCAATAGAACAATCCTCATCTCCTCCACCCTCCTCGCCAGCCCAAGCTGTTCCAACACGAACTCCTCTCTCTGCTCGGGCACCTAAATTTCGCCATGCACATCATTACCCAAGGCCACCCCCTCATTTGCCTACAACGTGGGGATAATGTTCCTTAAACCATGGAATCACTCTTTTATAACAACTTTGTTTCGCCTCCCGTCGATGTCCACATAAAAGAAGCTCACCAAACCCTCATTGGCCGACGAGCCATGTAAAGTATTCTCCCCACGTCTCTTCCCCCCGCCTGGTGCGACGCCCGGAGTCTTGATCTCCCATTAGTCGCTGCGAGAGCCCTCCCAGGCGGGTTTGCCTTTCTCCCTCCCAAACTCCTCGTCTACCACGAGAATTCGGGCGGAAGCAGTAAGTCATCCGGGTACTTCTCGCCTACTGAATTTCGAATACTATGAATTCGGACATACTACTCACCTCGCATACTGTTTTTCGCGTACTATATAGTAGGGAAGTATGCGATTTCGGACGCAGCCTTGGTGTACATGAGAAGTTAAACCAAGGATTCTAATAAGTGAACGCCGGGGGTCATCACTGATGTCACAGGCCCCTTGTCATACGGGGTCAGAACCGGTGATGGGCAAGTGCACAGACGGCACATTGATCAGCTGCTAGACAGGGTGACACCCTCATGGAGTCCATCCGGGCCCGAGCCAGAAGGCTACACCGTCTCTCGACCAGAACCCTCTGGGATTGAAATGCCTGAGTTACAGCCGCCAGCAATGGAGATGGAAAATCCTGGGGAGGAGATTGCCGGGGCTGAGAGCATATCAGAGTCCCCTCGTTCTAGGAGGTACCCTGTAAGAGAGCATCACGCCCCAAAACGATTTTCAGACTTTGTGGACTGGGGAAAAGGTGTGTATTGTATTGACTATATATAAGTTGCAATAAATGAAGCCCCTTTAAGAGAGCAAAGATGGGGAGGGGCATGTTAAGTGATACCCACTAGGGGAAGGGGAAGTTTTAGTCAGATTACCGGAGGTGCTGGCTGAAGTTGTATGTTCTGTTCTGTGCTGCATCTACTCAGTAAAGAGTTTCCGAACACCTCAGCCTTCTGTCATTCAAGTATCTTACAATTTAGAAGTTTCATCTTCTCTTTTCTACACTGTATTGCTACGCACTTGTTTATTTTAGAATTTATATTGGAATAATTATTTGGAAACCATTTTTGTAGCATAGCATACATTTTTAAAATCTTAAACATTATTCCACTACTAAGCCATAGATTTTATATATAAAATGTGCATTAGAGAAAAAGCAGTTTTGTTAAAGAAACTGAATTAATGTTCTTACCTTATTTGTCCTCTAGTTGAAATACATCGAAAATCTTGTGAATGTGCAGACAGGGTCTAGTGGATGATCCAAAGAAATCTGTGGAATTTAAATGTACTGTCTTAGAGAAATATCAACAGATTCTCTGTCACAGTTCTCTAAAGAGGATTATTCATTATTGTTCTCCAGTAAATGAAGCACATTGAGGAATGTGTTTGTGCAACGGGTTGGTTCGTTGCAGCACTGAAAAGGTAAATCCATTGTGGGCCATTTAAGCTTGATTGTACTGTGTTTAATGGGTTTACCAGAGCATAACAATGTTTTTTTTTTTTTTTTTTTTTTTTTTTTTAATTAAGGGAACACTATTTCTCTAAATGATGAAATAGTTTTGGTTAGATTTCTTGTTAGATAAAGTGGGATAAAGTCAGGTAAAGTGGGCCGCCCTTAAACCTTCAGTAATTATGCCCAGATTCATTAAATTGACATCTACTGGTTATTTTATAGCTGACATGTATAATTGACTTTTTTAGAAAACAGAAATGAGACTGCAGTCAGGAAATTCAAGTCAAAGATGGAAGAAATGAAAGAGAAAATAGAAAGGAACTCAGTGGAGTGAAAAAAGAATGAGAGGAGACAAATATAGATGCAGAATACAATGCTTTAAAATATGGACACAATTAAAATTTGTTTACATTGTTTAGAGAGCACAGACAGGAAAACATTACATATGGGTAAAATTTTAAATGTTTCTCCTATTATTTTTTTCCCCTTAATTAAGTTTTGATTTCCAAATATTCTGATATTAAGATTTTATCAAATTTAATGCCAAGACAACATTTCACATTTCCACATTTAGCTTTTTGGAATTTAACACATAAATTGAAATGTGGATTTTTATACATTATTTATTTCAATCATAACCTGTACATTATATATTTCTTGGGTTTGTTAAATATGTTGTTAAATATGTTTGTCTGATAATATGTGTTAATAAATCATGTATTTTTAGTTTAGATGCAAAATATTTTTGCTAAAGACCGGATTGCCCACTTTACCAGACCAGCTGGCCCATTTTACCTGAAAAGAAATTTGTCTGGCATACATGACCTCAAAGTGTTTGGTATATATCTTGCAAATAACACTTCATATAAATTGTATTTAAATTGAAATATTATAGCTAGACCTTAAAGTTTACAAAAGTAATAAAGAAATGAAAAGAAGAAAAGAAGAAGAAGAAAAAAAAACATCTAGGTATCTAAATTACACGTTTTACAAAAAGTGACCCACTTTACCTGCAATCACCTTAACAAGTTTCCCTGTGTGAAATGGTGTATTGTGTCATTTAGCTCGTTGCATTTGTTCTGTGCTTATCTACTTGCCTGTATGTTAGTATGCATCACTAAAAAGGTGTATACTCCAAAGTCCACTCCACTGTCTCAATGCATTAAACCACGTTATACGGTTGAGCATTTTAGTTCTAACATGCACAACATGAAACATACACACTAACCAATAAAAGTCTCTAAGCTCTGTTGTTGGAAGGTCTGATATAAACTAATATTCCAAGAATTACCCATTAATCAAAAATGGTTATGTAGGTGTTATTAAATAAATTAATGTAAAAAAAAAAATTAGATTATGTGGAAATAGAATAGCAGTACGCTGCTCAGATTACTCCTAAAAGGTTTCTTTTTTTTTGTATATATATATATATATATATATATATTCATATATTTATATTCATGTATTTATGTAACATAATTTATGTAAAATATTCTCCATTAAAATACATTTAGAATTAACAATGACTGCTGTACAAAGAGTAAAAAAAATAACCTAATGCAGAGAATGCTTGCCACTACCTGCAACACCGGTTACGTCACTTGCCCACCACGTCACTGACCACCACTGTCCTTTAGATTTTTTTATAATAATGAAATATTATTTAGTTAAGTTGGACAACAGACACTACAAATAAAACTGAACGCGGCTGCTCAATGCAGAGTGCTGAACGACAGTCGCATCGCAGATCAGATTTTATTTATCAGCGAGCAGAGTGACGAGCTGACCGACAAGAAAAGTGAGGTCAGGCGGGACAGACAAGACGATGGTCAGACAAGATGGACAGACAAGACGATGGTCAGACAAGATGGACAGACAAGACGAATGTTACTGTCAATGTTGTGCCAAACCAGTTAAAACTGGATCCATTTTTTTTTTTCAATGGTCATTCTGTTTTCTCTTCTGAGAGAAAACTTGACTGACAAGAACTTTGTTTGTTTGTTTGTTTCTACAGATAGACACAGAGATTTTAAGAGTTAGTTAACCTAAGAATTAAAATTCTGTAATTTACTCACCCTCATGCAGTTTCAAACCCATAAGACTTCATCTGATCTGCAAAACACAAATGAAGATATTTTTAATGAAACCTAAGAAATTTTTGTCTATCATTTAAAAATTCAGATGACCAAAACTTAGAATATTCTGGAAGGTCATAAAAGTGTTTTCCTCGTGAAGAGATTTACACTTTACACTTTATAAAATGTACAGATTTAATTCAGGCTTTTATTCAAACACATATGTCATATGGATTTATTGTATGATGCCTTCAGGACTTTTTTTTATGAAGTCTTGGTTACATAAAATGTCACTGGAAGGAAAAAAAGAGCTTTCATGTTTCATTGTAAAATATCTTAATTTGTGTTTTGAAGATTTGCAAAACCATAGTCTGCTGGATTTTAACTACAGGAAGGCGAGTAAATGATGATTATTATGATCATTTCACTAAAAAAATACAGGTTTTTACAGCGAATTGATGTTTTTAAAAGGGTTATAGGCAGCCTATTCATCCTCCTCTAAACATGGCGAGTTGAGTTGATGCCAAAGAGCTTGATTTTGGTCTCATCTAACCACAACACCTTCACCCAGTTCTCCTCTGAATCATTCAGATGTTTACTGGCAAACTTCAAATGGGCCTGTACATGTGCTTTCTTGAGCAGGGGGAACTTGTGGGCACTGCAGGACTTCAGTCCTTCACGGCGTAGTGTGTTACCAATTGTTTTCTTGGTGACTATAGTCCCAGTTGCCTTGAGATCATTGACAAGATCCTCCCGTGTAGTTCTGGGCTGATTTCTCACTGTTCTCATAATCACTGAAACTCCACGAGGTGAGATCTTGCATGGAGCCCCAGACCGAGGGAGATTGACATTTATTTTGTGTTTCTTCCATTTGTGAATATTCACACCAATTGTTGTCACCTTTTTACTAAGCTGCTACCATTCCAGCTTTTTGTAGGTCTACAATCTTGTCCCTGACATCCTTGGACAGCCCTTTAGTGTTGGCCATGATGGAGAGTTTGAATCTGCTTCAGTGATTGCTATTGTGCACATCTCAGCTTGTTACCTGTATAAAAGACATCTGGGAGCCAGAAATCTTGGTGACTGATAGGGGATCAAAAACTTATTTAACTTATTAAAATGCAAATCAATTAATAACTTTCTTGAAATGCATTTTCTTTTGTTGTTGTTGTTATTCTGTCTCTCATTGTTAAAATAAACCTACCATTAAAATTATAGACTGATCATTTTTTTGTCAGGTCAAATGTTCAAAATCAGCAGGGTATCAAATAATTTTTTTCCTCACTGTAACAAAAAATGTGAAGGGCATGAGTTCAAGAAGCCCTGCTCATTGTGATAATTGCACTGAAAAAGTCATGTTTGTGGTTAATATAAAAAAGAAATAATAGGCTCTCACTCTGACTTTTGTCTCTGTATTAACTCGATAATCTTGGAAAGCAGGAAAAAGGCAAAGATTGGGAGTTTGGTCCTTAAAAAAATGTTTTTATACATATTCTGTATATGTATTGCTCTAGGAAACCAGCCAAAGGAATTATCCAGATGAGGATATTTGCTTCCAAGGCCACATCTGCCCTTGACCATATAAAGTCTTGTTTTCGTCTTTTGTATGATGTAATGTATAATCCTTATTGGCCAATCATGACACCACCCTGTTTTTTGTGTGTTTTGTGGGCCCATGCACTCCTGAGTGAAAGGGGGACTCTTCTAGAATTTCTGAAATGTAAGAAGTTCATACACTCCAACATCCCCTTTTTCCTTTTATTATATTATTTCATTATCTACACTGCCATTCAAAAGTTTGGGATTAGTAAGATTTTTTTTTTTTTTTTTTTATGTTTCTTATGAAATAAGTTTCTTCTGCTCATCAAGGCTGCATTTAATTTATCAAAAATACAGAAAAAAAAAATAATAATGTTCTGAAATATAATTTAAAAATGATTTTTTTTTCTATTTTAATATACTTTGAAATGTAATTTATTTCTGAATTTTCAGAATTTTAATTACTCTAGCCTTCTTATTTATCCAGTGTAACATGATCCTTTAGAAATCATTGTAATGTGCTGATTTATTATCAATTTTAGAACCTGTGATACTTTTTTTCAGGATACTTTCATGGATTTAATATATATATATATATATATATATATATATATATATATATATATATATATATATATATATATATATTTTTTTTTTTTTTTTTTTTTTTACTTTTATCCAACAAGTTTGTGTTACATTGAAAGTGATAGTAAAGACTTATATTGTTAGATAAGATTTCTGTTTTAACACTAGAACCGCCAGAGGTCGCTGTATACCTATAACCGCCATGCGGGTAAATTTTACCCATGCGCAAACAAGTGTTTTGATATGGCTAAAGATTTTATTTCACTGTATTATGCCACTGTCTTGATAAAGAAGTGTCTAGTGTCATAAAAAAAATTATTGTCTAGTCATCAACTTATATTTTTGCCCTGTTGTTTTGTTTATAGATTTTTATGCAGGCTACAGTCTGTTTTCATAATAGTCAATTTAACATAAACAAGACTGCGCTGACAAAGGGAATTAAAAGGAAGTAACCACATAATTGTGTGATGTAATATTAGAATTAGTTGTCATTATTCAATAAATTAAGACAATTCATGTTATTTAAATTACGAAAATAGCCCATAGACAACAATGTGTAATAATAACTCGCGCACACTGCATATGATGATGCGATGTCAAATTCAAGTGCACAGCTTCACCTAATAAATGATCAATTTGTTTACTTATATCATTTATAATTTGAATAAGAGAACAACACAAATAAACTTAGGGTAATCAAAAAAAAAAAAAAAAAAAAAAAAAAGAAAAGAAAGGTATTCATTACACAGATCGTTTTTTTTTTTTTTCAGGAAACGGACAGACTAGAATAAATAGCAACACAGTAGCAAACAAAAAAACAATAGAAATTGCAAAACAAAAATGTAATAAATAATCCAAAGTTTTAACAATATGTGTAATGTTAGGCTAAAACATCTAAATATGAGATCGCTGTCAGATGAGCCGTCAGATGTTGA
The DNA here is from genome assembly GCF_022985175.1 of Labeo rohita. NCBI lineage: Eukaryota > Metazoa > Chordata > Actinopteri > Cypriniformes > Cyprinidae > Labeo > Labeo rohita. Next base: position 41,657 of record NW_026129303.1, read on the forward strand.
GTGACCCAGGACGCATAACAGACTCTCCAATAATCATGGTATTTAGTGTTTCTAATACCTCTTCGTCAAAAATCAACTGCCTTCTTTTACTCATATTGACTTTATTTATGAAACTGATAACCACTAATTTAGTGAGTAAAAGGCGCTGCCTAGCAATGTACAATGTAAAAACATAACAGGCAAGATTATGACAGTGCGAAAATACACGTATTATATAGTGGGTAAATTTGACCCGCGATGGCGCTTTTAGGTATAAATGCTCAATTTTTCGATCTGGTATTGTCTAAACACTTTTTTAACACCAGGGGATTTTAAATTACACAATTTTAGTAAAAGTCAATGACTGGGAGAGTTGAGTGTTTTATTGAAAATCTGTTATGTACATTTGAATAACAGGTATGGGTAAAATTGACCCCGTGGCGGTTCTAGTGTTAAATAACTGATGTTCTTTAAAACCTATTCATTAAATAATCCTGAAAAGTATCACAGGCTCCAAAACATACACTGACAGCATTGACAATGTAATGCCACGCCAGCAGAGGGAGCCCTCACCCATGGACTGATGGTTACCGCTCCCTCTGCTGCTTCTATGGTTACTTCCTGCTTGGTGGCCATTTAGGGAGGCCTATACCAAACAGGCCTTGCGAAGTATTGTTTTGCCTGTGCAGACTCTACCAAGCGGTTTCCCTGTTTTCATTGCCTTGTTTTTGTTAGTTTCCACGGTTTTGTTTCTTAGTCATAGTTTTGCCTTGTTTCTTTGCCATAGTTTTGTCTAGCTTCATTGCCATAGTTTTTGCCTAGTTTCATTTGTTCATTTGTTACTTTTGACTGCTCACCAGTATTTTTGGATTACGCATTTGTCTTGCCGTGGATGCTACTGTTTGTTTGGAGATTGACCCTGCCTGTCTGACTACGCTGTGTTCAATAAAATACTTTGCCTCCCAGAGATCCAGCGGCTTTTGGAACACAGATCACCATGGATTCAGCATCACGCCTCTTCCACCTCCGTCAAAGTAACCATAATATTGAAGATTATACCATGGACTTTTGCGAGCTGTGCTACTTGGTAACTTTCAATGATGTGGCACACGTATACCACAACTTCACTTTAATCTCTCTATCATTCTTTCATTTTAGATTAATGCAAAATTGTTACAATGTTACAAGAGACTGTTCTGGGGGCAATATCAAGTGAGTTCCAAAATCTGAACCAACAAAATCTGCACACAAAATATGAACAGTAACAAGAAAGATTTTCAGACGAACTTCTTCTTTAAAAATGATAAAGAACACATAGTTTGTTGTGCCTGTTTGTAGGGCTGCATAATTTGGCCCAAAATGTTGTTTTTTATATATCAATGTGACATTTAATTTGTTACTAAATAAAAACATTAAACAAAATAATAATAATTGATAATGATTATCAATATGTTTTACAGAAAACTGTGGCATAACCTGTTTTTATGCAGGAGGCCTGTAACTATAAATGTTTAGAAAGGTCTAAGGATTTATTATGAAATAAATTTTGATTAAACAAAATATTTGACTGTAATGTATTAAGCTTTATAAAGAAATCTTATGCATCCACTAAGAGAAAGAAAGAAAGAAAGAAAGAAAGAAAAAACTTCTCTACACTGGAGAAAAACTTAGAGAGAAGTGTTATTTTCCTATTTTTATCCAAAGTAAGGTGCTGTGAGCATCCCTAATAGGGACAAAGACATATGCTATGGTGTAGCTGAATAAAACACAGATAGAGATGTTTTAACTGATGAAACATAAAGAGAATAACATATGATTTATCTCTGTTCTTCAAGCCATCTTGGGTATTTTTATAGGAATAAACTATATTTCTAATGCAATGGTACTTAACAGCCTTTATTACTGTATCGAACACTACAGAATATAAAATAATGATTTTGAATTGTCAGTAAGTAATTTTATAACAATGAGAACATATACCCCCCCTAAAAATGGCCTAACGTTCATGGTTAATAAACAGAGGACATGGAGCTGCTGCTTCAGCATCAGTCCCATGTGATTCATGTGAACATCGAGTGTAGCATGCATGCCTGAAAAAGATATGCATCTATATTAGAAATGTAACATTGTTAAACATTAAAACACTGTTAAACAGTTTTGTGTTAATTTACTGGTATGTGGTGATACTTACCAAATGTTGATGTTATTGTTGACTAAATGCAATCATGCATTTCTGGACTTTTGAACAGGTCAGGTTTTTTTTTTTTTTTTCTTTCAGATTGATTTTCGGTGATGGCAAGCCACCAGACTCTGGAAATGAAAGAAGAAAGTTAATCATACAGGACCTAGACAGTCTCTGGATTTAAATAGTTTATTCCTGCTCAAGGTAAAACTCTTCTTGCATAGAGAACGGTTCTCATACGGTACTAAGAACTGAGATAGGTAAATAAGAAACTGATATTGAAATTTGAAACTGTTGTCGAGGTATGATATCACAAACTCATTCAACATATAAGGAAAGTAGGTTGAATCTGAAGAAATCTGTCATCTTACATGGTAAATGTATTTCTCTGTTGTGTGAAATTGACAGTGTTTTAAACTTTTTTCTTTTTTTTTTCCATTGCAGTGTTGTACTTTACTTCAAAGTGCTTATTTTTTTTTTTCAAGAATGTCACAAAAAAAGATTATGGACTTTACAGCTACAGCAGTATTTACTTTTTGTTTTTTTGTTTTTTTCATATCTACCAGAGAACTACTAAGAACTACAATATACAAGTTCATAATTAATGTGAATAATGCAAAATGTATAATTAATTCTAAAGTGAAGATCATGGTAACCCACTAGTAATGACTTGGGTATTAACAAATAATTCAGAAGGAATTACACATTTTTTGGATCCGTAATCTAAACTGAAGATCATGATAACTCCTTAGTAATGACTAAAGTCATTAAAAAACTATTGAGGTTGTTGTAAGGTTTTGGATAGTCACTTGAGTTGTTACTAGTGGGTTACCATGATTTTCACTTTAGAATACGGATCCAAATAATTAGTAATTCCTTTAGAAGGATGTAGTAGTACTTGAGTCATTACTATCCATAACCTTACATACACCTCAGTAACTTACAATGATGTCAGTCATTATTAGAAAGTTATCATGATCTTCACTTTAGAATACTGATCCAATTAATTAGTAATTCCTTCGAAAGTATTTGGTATTACCCGAGTTATTACTAGTGGGTTACCATGATCTTTACTTTAGAATTAATTATACATTTTGCATCAGTTGTTAGTAGTGTCAGTAGTTATTCACTAATGGATGCACAAGTTACACTGTAAAAAAACAATTTGAGTCAGCTTAAAATAATTTGTAACTTTGCTGCCTTAAAATTTTAAGTTCAGTCAACTCAAAAAATGTTTATTCAACTTGAAATGTTAAATTATACTAAGTGACAACTTAAAATTTTAAGGCAGCTGGGTTACTTACCCATCTATTAAGTTTAGCAAACACAAATATCTAAGTTGTTACTTAGTACAACTTAACATTTCAAGTTGAATAAACTTATTTTAGTTGACTGAACTTAACATTTTAAGGCAGCAGGGTAACAAATTATTTTAAGCTGACACAACAAATTGTGTTTTTTATTTTTGTCCAGTGTAAAACGTGCCAAATCAGCTGTGCGGATCACTCCGCTGTGGCGACCCCTGATAAAGGGAGCAAGCCGAAAGAGAGAGAGAGAGAGTTATGATGGAACAGTATTCTAAACTGTTACCTTTTATGATTTTGTGGCCAGTTTGAAAAGACCAAATTTTCATTTAAACTCTAATGATGATTGAAAAGTGTGTGATTTGTGTCTCATTTCAGTCTTGTTTCAGTCTGTCCATCATCGTCATCATCCTCATCCTCATCCTCATCCTCATCAGTCCAGACAGCCTTGTGACTCTCTTCTGTCAGTTGTTATGCTGGAGTCTCTTGTGATGATTGAATCCATTCTGAGGTAAATCAGGCTGGTGTTAAACTGAAGATATCAGGCTCCACATTTCATATATTATTCTTATCAGGACACTGTATCATCAGCACTCTGACTACAACACTGTTGGATTTTTAAGGGACATTTGTGGTTTTTGTTTTTTGCTGTTGTTGTTTTTTGTTTATTTGTTTGTTTGTTTGTTTTTCAGTTATCTGAAGAAATGTAAATTTGAATTATTTGGTAACACTTTACAATAAGGTTCATTAGTTAACATTAGTTAACTACATTAATTAACATGAACTAAGAATGAACAATACTTCTACACCGTTTACTAATCTTAGTTAATGTGAATTTTAGCATTAACTAATGAATTATTAAAATCACAAGTTGTGTTTGTTAACATTAGTTAATGCACTGTGAACTAATATGAATTAACAATGAACAACTGTATTTTTATTAGCTAACATTAACGAAGATTAATAAATAGTGTAATAAATGTTTTGTTCATTGTTAGTTCATGTTAGTTAATACATTAACTAATGTTAACAAATGACACCTTAATGTAAAGTGTTACCGTTCTTAACAGTGTAGTGATCAAACCTTCCATCAGAGTAAGAGGCAGACAGAGGGGAAAGAACAGGAAGCAGAAGTCAAAATGGTCATGGTCAAAATTAGCCAAGTTATTGAATAAGTTGCATTCAACAAGTTTTATTACAGTTTTTCTCAATTGCTAAAACACTAAAACCCATTGGCTGAAGAAAGTTCTCAGTTGCCTGACCTCATTTAGCTAATTGTGCAGTCTGTTGTCAATACCTTAAACCATTTCACATGGTAAAACACAATATGCAGATCTTACTTAGACTTTTCAGCAAAACTCTAAACACATTCTCATTCTCAAAACACATTCTACACTCTAATGTACACGACATCCATACTGGTAAACACAAGTAGCAACGCTCAAATACAATTAGAGAAAACATGTCATTGATTGAACACAACCACTCAATTTTCAATGGATGTGACACAAGCAATATAAGCCAGTTCAGAGAGCAAACAGGTTGTTGGAGGAGGAGGAGGACAAGAAAAAGGAACAGGGCGAGGAAGAGGAGGAGGGTGGCAAGAAAGAGGAAGAAGAGGAGGGCGAGAAGGAGGAGGAGGGCGAGGAAGAGGAGGAGGGCGACAAGAAAGAGGAAGATTTAGCTTGGATTTAGCTTGTGGTGATATAGGTGAGGAATCATGTCAGGGCTGGATACGGCACACAAGAGGCTTCTTCCCCCGTTGCCTCAGGAGGGACAATATTGCTTGTGATGTTGACGAAGTGCTCTGGCCTGACCCAGCCCAAAGACGAGAAGAAGCAAATTGATCACGTTTACTCCTTTTTTTTTTTCCTTTTTAGTATTGTATACTGTAGTACAGTGCATTGTATGCTGTTTACTGTACAATGAACAAATTGTATGGCCCAAAACATTGAGATTAAAAATGTGCTTCTTCCTGAGAACTATATGTTTTGAACAATGTGTTTTCTGTTTTTTGTTGTATTGTTTACTGACTGCTTGATAGTGTATATCATTTTGATCACTTTGTTTTTAATTTGAGAGCAGTGCTTGATTTTGAACACAGGTAAAACTGTTTTTAGGCGAAAGTTTCATTTTGCAAGAGGAGTCAGAGGTTTTGTAAATAGTGCTTGAAGATGAGGTTTTGCATTTAATGGTTTCAGAAAATGGAGCAAGGTTTCAGAAATTGTGTTTTAGCAATTGAGAAAAACTGTAAACCAAAGCTAAAGAAATGAAAAACTGCTGCTTTACAACATCACCTTATTACACTGAAAACAATGTTTAGACATTTTTGTTTATACAGCAATAGAAAAATAATACAAACATTAAAAGTATTCAATGAATTTATGTTAAATGATTAGATAGAGAGAGAGAAAATGTGAAGTGCAACACAGATGTATGTTTGCTTTCTTGAAGCTGCACGCAGGCTGCTGACAAAAAAATTTGATCTTTAAATTCTTCACTTGAAAATTATACAACAAATCATATTTTCTGACAAGGAATGCTAAATCATTTAGTAAATTGATTCATGTGGAACTATTGCAACTCATGTGATCATGTAAATCAGCACGCCAGATACATTTTAAACTATTGCATCAGTTCAAAAAGAAGGACAGAATTGCAATGCCAAGGTCAAAGGGTCCCCATAAAATCATTCTATAGGGGAGAGCAATTTAACTCTACGCCTTAAATGTGATCTAAATTTTAAATGTGATCGATTTTGAAGGCGTCTGAAGTAATAGCTCCTTGATCTGTTTGTTATAGACTTGACTGGTTTCTTGAACAGATCACAGTTCAGATCACTTTTTACTCCAGTACTTTCCAACACAAACACAGTTTCACACCAGAGATCTTCCTGAACATTTCTTGTCTTGACTTCAGTAACATTAAACACCTCATATGGAGGAATTAGCACCTCTTTCTCAATAGGTAAAGCAGAATATTTTGTCACATTAGCACCTTCACAAGTTGTGATTTCAAAACAAGACTTCGTTCCAAATTCCTCTGCCTGTGTCTGATCAAAAGAGGAGGATGCAAACTGACCAAAACGAACCTGATTGTTTAGAACATTCTGATCAAATGTATTGCGTGTTCCTCGATAAGTTGACTTGCATCCATTTTGTGTTTCCTTCAGAATCTGTATCGCTTCTGTTAGCAAAAACTGAAGTGAATACCATGAATATGTCTTGTTTTTGTATTTTTCTTTACCACTACGAACAGCTTTATTAAAAATATCATGCAGATCAATATCTGAGTATGCATAAATGGCAACTGAATGAATCTCTTTCAAGTTATCTTCTGGAGGCTTATGATCCTCTTCAGCTTTCTGCCAAGCCTCTTTGAAATCTGAGTTACTGAGTTCATTCTTTAGCAGTTCTGTCTCCACCCGATAGGCCATGTTCTTTTTGCAACCGACGTAAAGGTCATCAACAGAATTCAGAGCCATATCCAATGGAAGTGTCTTTCCATCAGCGACAGCTGCTCGATCCTGCAGCAACAGGAATCATAATAATCATTCATCAGTATTCATATCTGTAATATTCATACTGGAACACAAGCTCACCTGTAGAGCGGCTGAAATGAGAAGAAGAGCTTCAATCATCAGCAGCATTTTGATTCAGTCGAATCACTGATGATCCAGTAGATCTAGTGAAGAGCAGATGCTGAAAGACAATGAGAAACACAACAGCGTTTCACCAATACATCAACTATCAGCAGGAATATGTGCACAGACTTGCACACTAAAAATGTTTTACATTCAAATTTTCTGCTAGATTGCAAAACAATTTGAAAGTAAAATAAATAGTAATAAAAACAATAAAACATAACAGTAACCAAAGACAAACTAAAACCTTTAAGAGGAAGGGAAAATGTATCATACCTGTGATGTTTCACTGATGTCCTTGTTATATTCACCCTTTACTTTACCCACCTAATGAGCTGGGATTATTGTTGTCTTTTCGTGAGGTTCTTCAGGCACTCAGGATCAATGACGAGAGGAGACTGGAAAAGGCATAAAGCCAGATGGCAACAGCAGTATTTAAACCAACAGATGAGGAAGTGGTTCTTTTTTTATATCACACAAATTAAATAAATAAGCCAAATCAAATAAAAATACAAAAGTGCATTGCTTCTAAAAAGTTATAGCTAGAATGCACAGTACAAACGTTTTATGTTTTTTAAATCAGCAGTCTTGTAAAATTATTAAATATTTAAATGCCACTGTCATGGCACCTTTAACCACCTCTTATTCCATAACCCAATCAGAGACATTTAAATTTCTTTAGAATCTCTGCATCAGGATATGAAACTGCACGTATGCGTATTCTTAAATAAACCACTGTTTGGTTCCCCTTAGGCTCTTTGCTCATGTTATACATGCCTCGTATCTGGATTCAGTCATGTAGTGCTTGTTGTTTTCAGCTATAACTGATCAGTGTAGTAATTTCATGTTATTGATAGTAGCTCTGTTATTACAGTAGAAGTTCCAGTGGTGTCCTGACAATGAGATTGCTTTATAAATGTGCTGTACAATGAAAATGTTTGCATTTCTGTATTAATTAGACACAAGAAACAGCGTGTGAATCTCAGCAATGGTGACAATCAACAAAATATCCCAATAAACAGACCAACTCTGAATATAAATAAAAGCAAATAACAAGAATAAAAGAAAACACTGAGGCAATTCAGCTGCATAATTTGATGCTGCAATGCATGCTGGGATTCATAGGTGTGTTTTGTGATGCCATCATGCATTGTGGCATGAAGCATTATGTTGACTGTGTCACATTATAGAGATTCTCTGAAAAATGCTGGGTTGTTTTTTCAACCCAAATGCTGGGTTGAGGCAGCTGCATAAGGATGTTGGGTTGATTTAACCCAATTTGGGTTGAAAATTGTTCTTAATCTGTAACCCAGCAGTGCTGGGTTGGGAATGCAGATGTGAAAGAGAGCACACACGTCATGTTAACAACTCAACTTCTTCAGAGGGAAGCGAGTGCAAGATGGTTTATGGTAAGTAAAGATTAAAACTGTAAAGTCATCATTCATTTTTTTGTGTCCAGGAGCATTTTGAGATTTCATGGAACACAGAAAAAAGGCCCAATAGAGTGTATATTATATTTTATATGCAATAAAGACTAGCCTAGTTATTTTGAGGCTGATGAAGTGATAATTGTTAAAAGTAATGTTCTGCATATAATATTTCAGACAGATAATCATTGTTCAATAGTGTTTTTGTATAATAGTTTTATACAATATACAACATTTACAAAAAAAGTCAAATTGGGTCTTAAAACTTATATTTAACAGATGTTAATTCCTTCAATAATAAACCGTGTAGCTGTTAATTTGACATACTTGCCTCACATACTCTGCATTTCGTCTTACATTCATGTTACTTTTGACTGTTTTCTCTTGTAGTTTTTAATAAATAATTACCTTTTGATAGTCATTCTGTGTGTGTAAAAGTGGTTTTGAACAAGATTTTTAGGTTTAAGGCCCAGCTTGATTTGGGTTCAATTTAGCATAGCAATGTAGTAATTTTAAACCATAAAAAAGCAACCCAGCCTGCTGGGTCAAACATTTAACCCAACCCTGCTGAATCAAAACAACTCAGCACTGGGTATGTCCCTTTTTGACCCAGCACTGGGTTGCCAAAATGACACAAATTAGGTTGTTTTTAATCAAATTATTTTATTGCCACAACACTACTGAATGTCATGCTATAAAATCTAAGGGCCACTATAATCACATTTAGACATACAATGGTAACACTTTAGAATAATGGGCCGTTGTTAACAAGTAACTATGCAGGAAGTAATGGGTAGCTCTACATTAACACTTAACTTAATACACTCTAAAAAGTGCTGGGTTATTTCTGTAAACACATTGCTGGGTTAATTGTGCTGGGTCAAAATTCTGGGTTGTTTGAGGTACTGTAAACACACAGTTGGGTTGATCATGCTGGGTCAAATGGACTTTCACCACTAAACACGCGGGTTGGGTTATTTTAACCCAACCGGTTTGTTTATTTTGCCACTTCATCGAACTTTCTGGATTCTTCACTCGTCTCCTCATCAGGCGGTCACGAAATTCGCAGCAAGCAGGATTATATGGTAAGTTAATATGATTATATGATTATTTACCTTTATTTTTTAATAAGCTGTGGTTTAAAGCAGAGTGATTTCACTGTTTAATGCAATATTTGATATGTCGCTGTGTCGGGTTAGCGTTTTATTCTGTGAATGATTAACGAGCGTTAAGTAGCAGCCTATAGTGAGGTACTTTTTTGCCTCAACAACAATCGCTTTATCGTTAAATAAAAGTTGTGTGAGTGTGCAAAGTTTTATTTATATACAGTAACGTTCCTTTTTTAACGCTTCATGAAAACAGGCATAGGTTAGAACTACGGAGTAAGTTCAGTTAATGGCATACTGTATGGCTTCGTAATGTTTTGTCAGAATTATGTCATTTCGTACTAAAATTGATCTTTTAAAGGCATATTTTTTAAAGTCAATGTCTGCGACGTGCCGAATCCAACAATAGATCCGTCATTTTTATGTTGTGCATTTTCGCGCTCTTTTTTTCCTCAGGTATGCATTAGCTACGCTATGCACCTTACGTTAACTCTCGTGGTGTATAAACAGTGGTGTAGTACAGGGTATACGCAGGTATACCCACTTATTTATCAGTTGGCTTTATGTGTACCCACTTCTAAATCCCCTCTGTTGCGCATCGAGTAGTGTCCTGCATTAGCCAAAAAATCGTGACAGTCCACCACATGAATAGCTAATTTAATCGCATGTAAGTAAATGCAGATGGACAGCTTTGTAATAGAGAAGTTGAAGGAAAGGCAGCTTGATACCCTGGTTAAAACCTTTGAAGGTAAGTTATATCATTCAGTAACATTCAATAACCATGATTTGTTTCAGAATTTGATATTTTCATTAAAATAACCATAGTTACTGGTATAGCAATAAAGTCAAACAATCAATCTAACATTTAAAAGCTTTAACTTATTTAACCACATTTGTGTTTTTTTTATTTATTTATTTATTTATTTTTTTTTTTTTTCCAAATTTTATCAGATTTCACAAGACTTCAGGAAGCTACATCCAGAGGCAGACTTTTTGTAGACTGGGCTACAATTGCAGACCAAATTGTTGCCTATGCCCAGCAAGATGGAAAGGTGCATTAAGAGTGGGGTGACATGACTTCAGGTAAGCTATTTTTTATAATATGTCAATCTGTAGAAACAAAATTCAACTGTATTTGACACATCAACTGGTAAATACAATGGTACAGTAACACTTAACTAGTTGCTTATTAGTTTGTGTTTTGGCTGTTAATTAGTACTTCTAAAGCACATACTGATGCCTTATTCTGCATGAGCATATTCTACATCACTGAATCCTACCCCATACCTAAACTTAACCTGCAGTCGTTGAATGGGGGTGGGGGTTCATTTGCATATATATATATATATATATATATATTTTTTTTATAATTTCATTATTTAAAGGAATGAAGAAATTTTCATATGAAATTGTTTCAATGTGTTGTTTTGATTTATTAAACTATGAGTTTCACAGTTTGCACTGTATTATTCTTATGGTTTAGATGCTAAAGGGGAGAGTGCTTTCAAAGTCCTGCCCATTCTGGAGGAAGGGTCCACAGAACCACAACCACAGAAGTCTGGAAGCCACTCATTGACATACAAACTTGTAAGTTTTGTTTTACTTTTTCTATATATATATATATATATATATATATATATATATATAATGAATTTTTGGAAATGCAAACTGATATCTCCCACTGACACATTGCAGCAAAAAATAGAAATCACTGACTTAATACAATTGTTTATGTGGTAAAAATACTAGTGTTCCAATCATTTTGGCCACCACTGTATAAAGTGTCCAGATGTAAAAGATGTGTAAAAAATGTTTTGTGCCTTGGGGACGAGACAACGACATCCCAGACCTTCGCCTTTGTTACGGGCTGTGCCACTGAAGCGGACTCGTTGCCTGGGAATTTCTCCAGCTTGCAGTATATTATATTGATGGACATAAGTTATCATGTGTGAATTTTTTTAAGGCCAACAGTGTTTTCTGGCCACTTGTAACATGTTTTAAATTGTCATATGTATTGTCTGGTCGACATCTAGTTTGGCTTAGTTTTAATAGCACAATGTTTGGAATGATTCTCATGTGGTAATCATTAATTTTTGAGTGTTCTGCTGCTGCAATGTTGACAAAGAATCTGAATCTACAGTGCCTAGTTTACACAGTTTTGTGTTTTAAAGTAACTGATCTACTAAAATTGTTGTTTTATGTATCTGTAATGGTTGGATAAAATGTGTGACAGCTGGACCCATTTAAAAATTGTTTTAAAAAGAAATAAAACATTAAATTGATGTTTACAGTTGCATTTTTTTGTGTTTTTCTAACTGTATTACAGAAAAGCAATAATAATTTTACATTCTTTTGTGATTATTTATTATTTTGGGTAAATATAAAGGTAGCAAGGCAATAAGACAACAAATAACCCAATGATTAGGTTATGTTTAACCCAGCAACACGGTTAACCTGACCCACTGGTTGGGTCAAATAAACAACCCAGCATTCTGGGTCAAATGGTTAAACCCAGCACTTGAGTCAAAACAACTCAACGCATGTTCTGTCCCATAGTTACCCAGCAGCTGGGTTAAGGTTGGGTTATTTTTTAACCCAGCACTTTTTAGAGTGTACTATTAACTAATATAGAAGCAAGATTAACTAAGCAGTAGGTAATTGCTAATTTTGGACAAAGACAGTCCCTTATTAGGTATTTGATAATTACTAAAGAAAAAATTGTGAACTGTGAACTGTGACCAATTCATAAAGAATAACTAATTAATTAATAATCACAACAGTAACATTTATAAAATGAACAATTAGGTTCTTTGTGCAAACTAATTTATGAACACCACCACCATCACTGGTTGAAGTACTGGTTGAAATTGTGACTCTTACCAAAATATGAATGGATGTGTTCTCTGTTCATTTCAAACAAACAATAATATAATTTCTTTAATTAGGATGTAATGCCAGCAATGATTGGATGTTCATGATTGGATTGTTTCACTATTATGAACTGCATTTATTTCAGTGTTCAATGGCTGCATGGCTGTACAGTATGTCATATAAAATATGTTAAAAAAGTTTATTGTAATTACTTGCAAAATCCATCTTAACCCCTCAATAATAACTCAAGTCTTACCTTGTCAGTCCGCATGAACTACTAGTGATCTGGCCCATTATTTTAAAGTGAAAGTAAACTAAAGTTACGGTGAATGTTTCGTATTTATATTGTACCTACGTGTAAGTATAAGGGAACAATAGGTTACGTTTGGGTAATAAGAGGGTAGCAAACAGATATCCTACAAATAATTTATAATGGATTAATTTTAAAAACTTAACAGGTACCTATTCTATTAAATCGTACGTTTGGTGTATCTATACGTAAGCTTTTTAAAATTACTGGGAAAATATACTCTTGTTCCATGTAGTTACAGGGTAAGTGTGACATCTGCGGGTTGTAAATTAAAGTGGCGATTGTTCCCCTCTTGTTCAACGAAGTTACAGGGTAGGTACAGTACATATAACAACGCGACGTAAAATGTGGTTCCACAAAATGTACATTTATTTTTATTTTTACAGACACTAGATGTACAATACTGACATATTTACATCATCTAAACATTTAACGTTTACTTAATATGAAATTATAACATTTCATTCTGTTCTGTGTGATTTCTGTTGCCAGCTCGTTTCCAAGAATAGGTCTACATAATGTTATCATGACTACACGGTAAACCCTTAAAATAAATAATATTTCTGCAATCGTTTAATCATTCATGTAATATTAACTTCGTTTGCCGTGGTGGAACACAAAGGCGTTTTCTCTAACATGCTGTGACTAACAATAGAACCATAAAATACACCGAACAAGCATCATAATTACAAACTAGATGAGTAAAGTTTGAGAACAAACTTTAAGTTGGCTTGAGAAACCTAGCCTGAAAGTTTGAAGCAGTTGTAAAAGTATGGAAGCAGCTATCATGATTTAACATGTTGTTAACATGTTTTAGCATAATTAGCTTATTTCTTGTAGTTTTATAGGCTGATTACAATGTTGTTCGCATGATTAACTTATTGTTAGCATAATTTGCAAATTACTAGAATGTTGTTAGCATGATTAGCATGTTGCTAGTATGTTTCTAACATGATTAGCATGCTGTTACCATGATTAGTAAGTTACTAGCATATTGTTAGCATGATTGCCAAGGTAATAGCATGTTGTTAGCATGATTAGCATGTTACTAGCACTTTGTTAGCACGTTTCTATCATGATTAGCAAGTTACTAGCATGATTAGCATGTTGCTAACATGATTAGCATGTTGCTAGCATGCTTCTATCATGATTAGCAAAGTTGCTAGCATGTTTCTAGAATGATTCGCATGTCGCTAGCATGTTTCTAACATGATTAACAAAGTTGCTAGCATGTTTCTAACATGATTAGCATGTTGCTAGCATGTTTCTGGCATGATTAGCAAAGTTGTTAGCATGTTTCTAGCATGATTAGCAAGTTGCTAGCATGTTTCTAGCATGATTAGCATGTCGCTAGCACGTTTCATTAGCATGTCGCTAGCATGTTTCTAGCATGATTAGCAATTTGCTAGCATGTTTCTAGCATGATTAGCAAAGTTGCTAGCATGTTTCTAGCATGATTAGCATTTTGGCTAACATGTTTCTAGCATGATTAGCAAAGTTGCTAGCATGTTTCTAGCATGATTAGCATGTCGCTAGCACGTTTCTAGCATGATTAGCAAGTTGCTAGCATGTTTCTAGCATTATTAGCATGTCGCTAGCATTTTTCTAGCATGATTAGCATGTTTCTAGCATGATTAGCATGTTGCTAACATGTTTCTAGCATGATTAGCATGTCGCTAGCATGTTTCTAGCATGATTAACAAAGTTGCTAGCATGTTTCTAGCATAATTAACAAGTTGT
>NW_026129303.1:56718-71834 GCF_022985175.1 Labeo rohita
TCTATCATCTAACCTATCTATCTATCTATCTATCTATCAACTTTTAAAAACTTCTTAAACTTTTTAAACTTTTCAAACTTTTTAAACTTTTTAAACTTTTTTAAACTTTTTCAAACTTTCTGGTCCGGCTTTCTCAAGCCAACTTAAAGTTTGTCTTGACGAACTTTTTTATCTAGTTCTTATTCTTCTTCTTCTGAGACCCTTTTTTAAAACGTATCTCCTCCTAGAGCTTTTAAGCTACAGCCACCAAACTCGGCCCAGACCTGCAGACTGGTCTGACTCGGGTTGCTATATCTTTTCTAACTGATCCGACTTACGGTTTTCGTAAACCAGACCGTCAAAACCACCAAAAATCCCATAGACTTACATTGACGGAATGTTCAAATGAGCCAACACCAACTGTCAAAATTCAAATCTAAACTCCCAGAATCCTTTGAGACTAAATGAAGCTTCACTTCTATGTACTATTACTAATCCATTTAAACTCATTCAAACTCATCTAATATTTCTAATCTATTTATGCTAATAGCAGTATGCTAATCATGCTAATTATGCCAGCAACATTCTAGTAACATGTTAATCATGCTAGAAACATGCTAATAACTTGATAATCATGCTAGAATCATGCTAGTAACATGCTAATGATGCTAAACATGCTAATAACATGTTAATTGTGTTAGTGACTTGCTAATCATGCTAGAATCATGCTAGTAACATGCTAGTAACATGCTAATCATCCTAGAAACATGCTAGTAACTTGCTAACCATGTTAGAATCATGCTAGTACCATGTTAATCATGCTAGAAACATGATACCAACATGCTAATCATGCTAGCAACTTGCTAATCATGCTAGAATCATGCTAGTAACATGCTAATCATATTAGAAACATGCTAATAATATGCTACCAACATGTTAAATATGATAGCAACATGCTAGTAACTTGCTAATCGTGGTAACAACATGATAGTAACACCATAGCAATCACCCTAAGTGGTAACCGCAACACCTTAGCATGACCCTAGCAACCACATAATAACACCTTAGCAACCACCTGTAAGTACCCTAGCAACCCCTAGCAACCAAGCAACTAGCAACCACCCTGGGTACCCTAGCAACCACCCCCTTAGCAACACCCCAGGTAGCAACCACCTAGCAACACCTTAGCAACCACCCTGGGTACCCTAGCAACCACCTAGCAACACCTTAGCAACCACCCCAGGTACCCTAGCAACCACCACCATTGTAGCAACCACCCTGAGTACCCTAGCAAGCAACACCTAGCAACACCTTAGCAACCACCCTGGATACCCTAGCAACCACCCTGAGTACCCTAGCAACCACATAGTAACACCTTAGCAACCACCTGAGTACCCTAGCAACCACCCTGCAACACCCTAGCAACCAACCATGCAACCACCCTAGCAACACCTTAGCAACTGAGTACCTAGCAACAGCAACACCTTAGCAACCACCAACACCTTAGCAACCACCCTGGCAACCCTAGCAACCACCTAGCAACACCTTAGCAACCACCCTGGTATACCCTAGCAACCACATAGCAACACCTAGCTAGCAACCACCCTGGTACCCTAGCAACAACAACACCCTAGCAACCACCCCCTAGCAACCACCCTGGATACCCTAGCAACCACAAAGCAACACCCTAGCAACCACCCGAGGTACCCTAGCAACCACCCTAAGTAACCTAGCAACCACACAGCAACACCATACCTGATAGATACCTGATACCATATCTGTTTTTCTAATAGACTATATTGCCTTCAAAACATTCAGACTTTAATCTTTCAAACTATTTTAAACTGAAAACTATTTTAAACTAAAAACAGTCAAATATAACTTAAAACTTTTAAAACTTTCTGGCTAGGCTTTTTCAAGCCAACTTAAAGTTTGTCTACGAACTTTACTATCTAGTTATTATTCTTCTCTATTCTTCTTCTTCTGAGCCAAATTTCGGTATCTATCTCCTCCTAGAGTTTTCAAGCTAGAACCACCAAACTCGGTCCAGACCTTCAGACTGGTCTGACTCGGTGTGCTATATCTTTTCTAACTGATCCGGCTTACGGTTTTCGTAAACCAGACTATCAAAACCACCAAAAATCCCATAGACTTACATTGACGGAATGTTCAAATGAGCCAACACTATTCAAACTCCAACTGACAAAATTCAAATCTAAACTCCCAGAATCCCTTGAGACTCAATCAAGCTTCCCTTCTATGTACTATTACTAATCCATTTAGACTCAAGCTTCCACTCTAATATTTCTAATCTATCTAGCTAAATCATGCTAGCAACATGCTAGTAACATGTTAATCATGCTAACATCATGCTAACAACTTGCTAATCATGCTAGAAACATGCTAGCAACTTTGCTAATCATGCTAGAAACATGCTAGCGACTTGCTAATCATGCTAGAAACATGCTAGCGACTTTGCTAATCATGCTAGAAACATGCTAGCGACATGCTAATCATGTTAGAAACATGCTAGCGACATGGTAATCATGCTAGAAACATGCTAGCAACTTTGCTAATCATGCTAGAAACATGCTAGCAAAATGCTAGCGACTTGCTAATCATGCTAGAAACATGCTAGCGACTTGCTAATCATGCTAGAAACATGTTAGCCAAAATGCTAATCATGCTAGAAACATGCTAGCGACATGCTAATCATGCTAGAAACATGCTAGCGACATGCTAATGAAACGTGCTAGCTACATGCTAATCATGCTAGAAACATGCTAGCAACTTGCTAATCATGCTAGAAACATGCTAGCAACTTTGTTAATCATGCTAGTAACTTGCTAATCATGATAGAAACGTGCTACCAAAGTGCAAGTAACATGCTAATCATGCTAACAACATGCTATTACCTTGGCAATCATGCTAACAATATGCTAGTAACTTACTAATCATGGTAACAGCATGCTAATCATGTTAGAAACATACTAGCAACATGCTAATCATGCTAACAACATTCTAGTAATTTGCAAATTATGCTAACAACAAGTTAATCATGCGAACAACATTGTAATCAGCCTATAAAACTACAAGAAATAAGCTAATTATGCTAAAACATGTTAACAACATGTTAAATCATGATAGCTGCTTCCATACTTTTACAACTGCTTCAAACTTTCAGGCTAGGCTTTCTCAAGCCAACTTAAAGTTTGTTCTCAAACTTTACTCATCTAGTTTTTGTTAATGTTATTTATTGAAAATTAACCTTATTTTAAATAGTTTCCAGTGAAACTATAAAATATAGGTGCTGCCTAAGTCACATTATAAATTAAACAAAAACACCTAGAATAATTAAGTTGTCTTGAAAAAAGCCAACTTACTGATCTACTATTTAAGATTATTATTATTCTTCTGAGCCAAATTTCGGTATCTGTCTCCTCCTAGAGCTTTCAAGCTAGAACCACCAAACTCGGCCCAGACCTTCAGACTGGTCTGACTCGGTGTGCTCTATCTTTTCTAACTGATCCGGCTTATGGTTTTTGTAAACCAGACCATCAAAACCACCAAAAATCCCATAGACTTACATTGACGAAATGTTCAAATGAGCCAACACTCTTCAACACTTCCCAGAATCCTTTGAAGCTCAGTCAAGCTTCCCTTGTATGTACTATTTCTAATCAATTTAGACTCATTTAAGCTTCCATTTTAATATTTCTAATTTACCGAGCTATCTAAATCATGCTAGCAACATGCTAGTAACATGCTAATCATGTTACAAACATACTAGTAACATGGTAATCATGATAACAACATGCTAGTAACTTGCCAATCATCATAAACATGATATCAACATGCTAGTAACATACTAATCATACTAACAGCATGCTAGTAACTTGCTAATCATGATAGAAACATGCTAGCAATGTGCTAGTAACATGCTAATCATGCTAACAACATGCTAGTAACTTGTTAATCATGATAGAAACGTTATCAACGTGCTGCTAATCATGCTAACAACATGCTAGTAACTTGCTAAGCATGTTAACAAAATGTTAGTAACATGCTAATCATGCTAACAACATGCTAGTAACTTGCTAATCATGATAGAAACATGCTAGCAACGTGCTAGTAACATGGTAATAATACTAACAACATGCTAGTAACATTCTAGTCATGCTACAAACATACTAGTAACTTGCTAATCATGCTAGCAACATGGTAGTAACATGCTAATTGTGCTAGCAACATGCTAGCAACATGTTAATCGTGTTAGAAACATGCAAGCAACATGCTAATCAGGCTTGAAACATGCTAATAACTTCCTAATCATGCTAACAACATTCTAGTAATTTGCAAATTATGCTAACAATATGCTAATCATGTTAACATTTTAATCAGCCTAAATCATGCTAGCTGCTTTCATACATTTACAACTGCTTCACACTTTCAGGCTAGGCTTTCTTAAGCCAACTTAAAGTTTGTTCTCAAACTTTACTCATCTAGTTACATCTGGTATTTCAGCACAAAACTGTATTCATTTGAACACTTCTCTAGCATACAGTAACGGTACTGTTTAATCTTCCAAATAAATTTGAAAAGTGTTCGACTTCCAGTAGATGGCAGCAATGTTTTTACTAGCCCTTTCTAACGTTATCATCTCAAATTAAACTGAGAAACATACAGCATTAAAGTGAATTTTACATAAAATGTTGCTATAATAAGCCTACTTATAAATATTACTAAATTAGCCAATTCCATTAGGCAAATACTATAAATCCCCAAATACTACACACTACTACTAGCGTAAAAATATTATTAACCCTTTGAGCGGTACGGTCCCACATATGGGATTCTAGTTTCTGTGCCCCTGGGAGTACGGTCCCACATATGGGATTTAGAACGTTCGGTGACGTCACGCAACTGCCAAATTCAAAATTTCAAATCAGCCGCTTGGGCCAAAACAGAGAGAGGCGCGCGTGATAAAGGCTGTCGTACATATTCGCACAACTAGCTACTCAAACAGTGTTTATAGGCACTTAATGTGTTTATTTTATGTCACATACGCTTAGATTGTCACAGAAGCACCAGACAAAAGATTATACTGCATATAAGCACAATAATGAATGAAACCCGTGCATCCCGTGTTTGTTTTCATATAGGCTGATGAACGGCTGTCTTTTACGTTCACTCAAACAGTGTTTACGTACGCATGATATGCTTATTTTACGTCATGAACACTCAGACTATCTTAGAAACACCACAACAAAAGTTTATAAGGCATATAAGCACAATAACGCCATGTATGAATGAAACACGGACATCCCGTGCAAGCAGCCGTGTTTGTTTTCATAGGCTAATGAGCGGCTGTCCTTTACGTTCACTCAAGCATGGCTCATGATGTGCTTATTTTATGTCACAAACACTCAGGCTGTCTAAGAAGCACCACAACAAAAGTTTATAGGGCATATAAGAACAATAATGCCAATGTATAAATGAAAAGGGCATCTATGCGCGCAGCCGTGTTTGTTTTGATGAGCCGCTGTCCTTTACGTTCATTCAAACAGTGTTTACAGGCTCATGATGTGCTTATTTTATGTCACTTACATTCAGGCTGTCTACGAAGCACCACAACAAAAGTTTATAGGGCATAAAAGCACAATAATGCCAATTTATGAATGAAACACGGAGTATGCGTGCAGCGTGTTTGTTTTCATAGGCTGATGAGCGGGTGTCCTTTACTTTCGTATGTTTACAGGCACATAATGTGCTTATTTTATGTCACGAACACTCAGAAATACAACGACAAACGTTTATGGGCCATATAAGCACAATATGTAAATGAAACACTGTCACCCGATGCATATTACCATACAGTTTATTGTTTACATATTACTATACTATATAAACAAACATGGCTTCCTTGACAGCTCATGGCATCACTATGCATTATGACAGAGTTCACGGGGATGCTTTTTTTGCAGGAATGTTTGGCGGGGTTGTGACAGCTAGGTCTCCCCTCAGAGCTGACCACATTACCTCAGAGTAAAAATGGAAAGAAAACTTACTCGTACATAATATGTGATTTAAACCAAAAACTTTATTAAATAAGAGCTAAAGTCTATAGTTAGCCTAGATCTTATAGTTAGCCTAACGGCTGAGATGCTAACGGACTTTTTCCAAAGACATTAAACCATTTCTATAAAGCAAATATTCAACAGAAACTTGTCTATTACATGTTTACATGCATCTTGCAGTGATCACCAGTGATCCATTCTGCCCAGAATTTGCTAATCTCAAATGGGCCTAATAACAGAACCATTGATGAGTAACCAGCCAATCAGTTTTAAGGAGGAGGAGTCTCACTGCTATGTCAGTAAACAGATTAAACTGGAAATAATTGAACAAAATAAATCAGTTTATTAAAATAACCAGTTTCCCCGGTTTACATGCAAAATAATAACCTGTAAGTAGACTGTGTTTGCACAATTTTCTATTAAAAAGAGAAGTAGAAGAAGAAGAAGAAGAAGAAGAAAATCACACACACACTGCCCACCCAGTGTAATGTGGAGAGGGAGACGTGAAGCGGGCGGATCCAAATGCAAAGCTTTATAAGAAGGGAGAGACAAAGACATGGTTGAACAGGCAGGGTCAGACAATAGCAAACAGGTATGTTGGAGCGAGACACAAGAATAGTCCGTAAAGCAGGCTAGGGTCGATCAGCAGCGAACGTAATCCAAAGGGCGTAGCAGAGGGGTAATCCGTTAAACGATCAAGAGGTCCACAAGGCAGGTGGCGAGACAGACAAGACAAGAAGACCAGGTGAGAAACCTTAACTCAGGGAACCAGGAAACTAGGGAACTAGGAAACTACGAAGTAAAGGCTGCTAGCACTAGGAGAGCACTAAACGCAACAAATAAAATTCTCCAGAATACAATTCTCCACAATACAACTCCACAATACTCAATGAGTAACAGGGGTGAAGTCCGAGGTTTATATAGCACGTCTGATTGGCTACAGGTGTTGGTGCAATCAGCGCGATGGGTGATGGGAGACGTAGTCCGGGGTGTAGTGCAACAGTCTGTGTGATGTGAAAGTGCGAGAGTGACATCTGGTGGTGAGCGGACCGAAGGTCATTGGCACCAGATGTCATTTGGACGTTGTTTTTTGGGCTGTTTCTCTTTGGCCGCACTCCTTTGTACCCTGAGGTGGAAATGGCCTAACAGTAAGGAAAACTGCATACTTTACATTTTGAAGAACCATTGTGTGTGTTTTTTTTTTTGTTTTGTTTTGTTTTGTTTTGTTTTGTTTTTTGGTTATTGTTTTCTTTCTCACTATAGATGCTGGGAAAAAAAAAAAAAAAAAAAAAAAAAAAAAAACTCCAGGATTGGGATGGTGGAAGGAACAGAAGAACCAGAAGATCAGAGATCAGGCAGAGATCTACTGATGCCCCTGAGGAAACAGATTTACCTAATGTTTTAGTTAAATCAAAGATTTTCATAATTTACCTTCATGTCGTTCCAAACCTGTAAGACTTTTGTTCATCTTTGAAACATAAATGTAGATCTTTTTAATGAAATCTGAGAAATTTCTGTCCCTCCATTTCACAGTTTATGCAGCTACCACTTTCAAGCCTCAGAAAGGTAGTAAAGAGATCATTAAAGTAATCCATGTGACTTTAGCTGTTTAACCTCAATTTTATGATGTGATGTTTTGTGTGCACAAAAAAACACAAAAGCATTTTTATTCACAAAATAACACGTTCATGAGAGCACCATGATGCATCAGTGTTGTGTTGGTGTGAGAGCTGGCCACCTCGTGCTTTTGTGAAAATGCGTTGGAGATACATAATTTGTAAATAAAGACGTAATTTTATTGTCGTTGCTGTTTTTTGCATACACAAGGCATCTGTTAAAAATATCTTCATTTACATTTTGCACAAAAGGGTTTTATGGGTTTGGAGCGACATAAGGGTAAGTAATTAATGACAGAATTTACATTTTTGGGTGAAATATGTTCTAATGTGGTTATAACTGGTCATTGTTCTGTTTTATAAACATTTTTAATATTTTAAAGATAATTGTTTTGAAAAATCTGTTTCAAATAAATACTGCTCTTTTGAAAGTTCTGTTCGAAGAATACAAAAAAATTTGATGGTTTCCCCAAAAAAACAACGACACTGTTTTCCACATTGATAATAATCAGAAAATTTTCTTGAGCAGCAAATCATATTAGAATGATTTCTGAAGGATCATGTGACACTGAAGGAATAATTATGCTGAAAATGTAGTTCACAGGAATAAATTACCGTTTACAATATATTCATATAAAATATATTTAAGTTGTTTTTT
Organism: Labeo rohita; assembly: GCF_022985175.1. NCBI lineage: Eukaryota > Metazoa > Chordata > Actinopteri > Cypriniformes > Cyprinidae > Labeo > Labeo rohita. Next base: position 65,049 of record NW_026129303.1, read on the forward strand.
TATGTATGTATTTAATGTGTCAATAAATGTTTTGGTACTCTTTTGTGAATTCTCTTATTTTGAAAGAAATTATGAACATAAAATAGAAATATAATCAGTGCCGGCCCGTCCAACAGACAATACAGGTGGTCGCCTAGGGTCCCACTTTAATGGGAGGTTGTCGATTGGATTTTTAGGTGCATGCGACGTGAAAGATCTGTGTTTATAATCAAAGTACCGCATGAGCTATAGGGCGCAGACAGTTCTGCATGCTTTCAAATCGCTCTTGCGGTACTTTCATGTCATACACCTGTCGGTGTGTGCAGTGCAACTTCAAGCCGCACTCACCTTCTGACTACATAGGGTGATGCGCCAGGGCTGTACAGTGCAGCACATGTGTTGAACGTATGAAAAAATCAGTCTGTGCAATCACATTTACCTCAGTAGAACGCGTGCATGGATTTGACATGGGTTTGAGTCTGTTTACAAAGCTGTTGTCTATTGAGGTGAATGACATTTTTTTTTTTTGCTCCAAATTCATTTAATAACATCAGTCGAGTGTTTGAAATAACTTCCTTTTGTGATCTGACATGGTTTCACATCCCAGAATGAGGCAAAATCATTATTTTATATAGTGATAAAGGCTGTTGATTAGCATTGCATTGCATCTATAGTTTATTCATATAAAAAAAAATAAAAAAAAACAGATGTGGCTTGAAAAACAGAGAGAAACTATTTAGTCGCAATGTCGCAGATATGTCTCCATGTTTCATCAGTTAAAACATCTCTATCTGAGTTTTATTCAGCTACGCAAAAGTGTATACCTTTGTCCGTAGTAGGGACAGAATAGTCTCAGAATAGTCTCTCAAAATTAAGTCTTGTTACACATTAATGCTATTTTTAAATTATTTTCAATTAAAATATAATAGAGAGATTAAAGTGAAGTTATGTTAGAAATGGAATCCAAACAATAGATTTCCAGAGCTGGGAAAAAAAAGATGTTTTGACTGCTATATACATAATATTTATTGTTGTAGTACTTGTTTTATACATGCAGTGATGCCTGACGTGATGAGACGGGATCCAATTTCTAATGCAAGTTTTTTTTTTTTTTTTTTTTTTTTTTTTGCATCAATCAAAACAAAACAAGCAAAATAATCTGCATTTTATCATTTATGAATTTTAGTAGGCCTATGTTTATTTTGTTTATGCTCTGTTTATTTTATTTAGTTTTTGTGTATAATTCGCTTATATTTTATTTAATTGTGATGCATGTGTATCTGTTTATTCAAGCTCACTTGCACTCCCATTTTTATTTTTTTATTTGTTTAAATAATTTTACATATGTTTGTTGCACATTTACACTTAAATAATATCATTTTGTGTGCTTTCTCTTCACTCGTCAAATTTCTATGACACACTGCACTAGTGGGGTCCATTTTCATTATCTTGCCTAGGGCCCCACAAACCTACAGGGCGGCACTGAATATAATGAATTCACGGTTGAAATTAGGCCTGAAAAAGACATCTTTTTAGCTTTTACTTTACAACCACATTTGGACGGAATTCGGATGTCTTTGTATAGACGTCTTTTCACCTTTCACTTTTTAACCAAATTATAACCAAATTAAAGGGTGAGTATACCCTGACCTGTTCGATATATACTCGTATTTTAACACATAAAACAAGGTCACAATTAGTCTGATAATAAAATAATAGTTGGTTTTGTGGTGTCAGAATCATTTGTGCACATTTTTATTTAAATTTAAACCATAATCAAACACATCTGAACCAGCAAATCAAGGTTTTTCAGGATCACGGAGTTGAAGACCTATAATATAACTCATCTGTTTTTCTAACGTTGCTTTTTTTTTCTCTCATAAGATAGTCGCTGTTGTAGTTTTACTGAAGCTGTGATCCAACTGGTCCTCTCTGCACTGGTGTGTGTGGCCGGGATGGTCATTCTGGTTTATGAATTCAGAACCAGAAGTCTTCAACAGAAAAACAGCCACAACAAGCACTGATTCATCAGATGTAGATTTCCTTAAATGACTTACAGCCTTGCACATTCAAGTTACAGAGTATCCGCTTTTATGTTAAAGTTACAAATCTGCCTTTTTTTTAACGCACTGCTATTAATCTAACAATAATCACTATGAGACTAAAATGTTAAAAGGATAATAAATATATGGCTCTGTATGTGTTACGGAAGCAGACGGACAACTGAGGTAAGTGAAACACAATTAGTTTATTTACAGCAGAGCAAGGAAGATGAGAAGATGACGTGCAGCAGGTAAGTTGTTTAAACAGTGATCTTGGGTGAATGTTCGCTGGAATGATGATTGTTTCTTTGATACAGGAGTTGACGAGACTTGGATCGCTGGATGAAGACACACACACACAGATCGCTGACGGATGACAGAACTTACGGCACACACACCACTGAATGGTTGCGGATGAACAAGGCAGACTGAAATGGAACAGAGACAATGGTAAGTATTTTCAGGTAAGTTTAGTAATCGTGAACTTGGAGAGAATCTCGCAAGGAGTCCGCTTCGTATGAACGCGCCCGGACAATGACTGGTGAGTGGTGCGTGTTTTTATGTGCATGCGGTGATTGACTTCAGGTGCCGGTGATTAGTATTCAGGGGAGAGTGAACGTTGTGTGTGAGTGGCTGTAGAACCTGACCAATCCGTGACATTACCCCCCTCCCCAGGGCCCGCTCCTGAGGGCCGAGACCTCCGACGTCGCGGTGGTCTACCTCGTCCTCGGGGTGCTGGGAATTCTGGATGATTTGTGTGAAAATCTTCCAAGAGAGTGGGATCTAGGATGTCAGCTCTGGGGACCCATGACCTTTCCTCTGGACCGTATCCTTCCCAATCCACTAGATACTGAAGCTGACCACCACGACGTCGGGATTGCAGGATCTCCTTGACCGCGTAGATGGATCCGTCTTCCAACAATAGAGGGGGAGGGGGTTCCTCTTCGTGGCCAGGTTCTGTGGAGGGAATCAGAGGTGGGTGAAAGGGTTTAAGAAGAGAGATGTGGAAAGTGGGATGAATCTTGTATTGAGGAGGCAATTGGAGTTTGAAGGTGACGGGGTTGACCTGTTCCAGTATGGTAAAGGGGCCAACAAATCTGGGACTTAACTTCCTAGAAGGCAGGCGCAGACGAATATCCTGAGTGGAGAGCCAAACCTTGTGACCTGGAGCATAAGTGGGACCTTGACTTCTCCTGGTGTCTGCCACGAGTTTTGATCTGCGCACTGCCCTCTGGAGATGGTGGTGAGCAGCGTCCCAGACCCTCTCGCTCTCCCGGAACCAGTAATCCACTGCGGGTACCTCTGATGGTTCACCATTCCAGGGGAAAAGAGGTGGTTGGAATCCGAGGACGCACTGGAATGGTGTGAGTCCTGTGGTTGGCTGCCGCAGTGAATTTTGAGCATATTCTGCCCAACCCAGAAACTGGTTCCAGGAGTTCTGGTGACCATGACAGAAGGTTCTGAGGAACCGCCCCACCTCTTGAATCTTCCTCTCCGTCTGGCCGTTGGTTTGCGGATGGTATCCAGAGGAGAGGCTGATGGTCACACCTAGGAGCCTAAAGAACGATCTCCAAACCCTGGAGATAAACTGAGGTCCTCTGTCGGATACAATGTCTTCTGGTATGCCATAATAACGAAAAACATGATTGAATAAGAGTTCAGCTGTTTCTAGGGCAGTTGGAAGTCCTTTCAACGGAATGAGACGACAGAATTTTGAAAACCGGTCAATGATTACTAGGATGCAGGTATTTCCATCTGATGAGGGGAGATCAGTCATGAAATCTACTCCTAGATGTGACCAGGGGCGGTTCGGGACAGGCAAGGGATGGAGCTTTCCTGCAGGTAAGTGTCGGGGACTCTTGGACATAGCACATTCCTTACACCCTTGGACATATTGCTTCACATCCCTTGCCATGGTGGGCCACCAGAAGCGATCGGATAGCAACGTGAGGGTGTTGTTGACCCCTGGATGCCCAGTACCCAGGGAGGTGTGCGTGGAATGGATCAGATCTATCCGTTGGATCCTAGGTACAAACTGACGATCTGGTGGACAACCCGGCGGAGGTCTGGGATCAGGAGTGGCGACGGCAGGAGGGGCAGACCATTCTATTGGGTTGATGCTGATGTTTTCTGGGAGAATATTTACTGGAGTTTCAACAGGTTCAGTGTGGTCATGCATTCTTGATAGAGCATCGGCTCGAACATTCTTGGATCCTGGACGATATGAAATCGAGAACTGGAATCTAGAGAAGAATAATGACCATCTTGCTTGACGGGGACAAAGTCTTTTGGCGTTTCGAAGATATTGAAGATTTTTATGATCGGTTATGACTTGAAACGGGCACTTGGCTCCCTCCAGCCAATGTCGCCACTCCTCTAAGGCGAGCTTGATGGCAAGTAACTCCCTGTTACCAATATCATAGTTCCTCTCCGCCGGATTGAGCTTCCGGGAGAAGTAGGCGCATGGATGGAGTAGTGGGGGCTTCCCATGGTGTTGGGAGAGGATTGCCCCCACTCCGGTGGTGGATGCGTCCACCTCCACCACGAAAGGGAGATTGGGATTAGGGTGAGTCAGGAGTGGAGCTTGTGTGAAGGCGGTCTTCAAGGATTGGAAGGCTGCGGCGGCTTCGGGAGTCCATTGAAGAGTTTTGGGTTTTCCTCGGAGTAAGGATGTGAGGGGAGCAGTGATATGACTGTAACCTTGAATGAAGCGACGATAAAAGTTGGAGAATCCTAGGAATTTCTGGAGTTCCTTAATTGTAGTGGGTTCTGGCCAGGAGACTACTGCAGACACTTTCCTCTCATCCATGCGTACCCCCTGTTGATCGATGATGTATCCAAGGAATTGTACTGAAGGGAGATGAAATGAACACTTCTCAGCTTTGAGGTAGAGGTGGCGATTCCGGAGTTTCTGTAGGACCTCCGCAACGTGGTGATGATGTTCCCTCGTACTCCGGGAGTAAATCAAGATGTCATCTATGTAGACAACGACGAACTTGTGGAGGAACTCCCGGAGTACTTCATGGATGAAATTTTGGAATACGGAGGGGGCGTTGACCAATCCATAGGGCATCACCAAGTATTCATAGTGTCCAGTAGGGGTCACGAAGGCGGTCTTCCATTCATCCCCCTCACGTATTCTCACCAGATTGTAAGCGCTGCGGAGGTCCAACTTGGTGAAGATCTTGGCAGATCTAAGTTGTTCGAGGGCCGCAGGGACGAGAGGAAGGGGATAGCGGAATTTTATGGTACCTTGGTTGAGGATCCGGTAATCGATACATGGCCGCAGCCCTCCATCCTTCTTCGCCACAAAGAAGAAACTGGATGCTGCAGGTGACGTGGAGGGGCAAATATACCCCTGACTCAGAGCCTCTTGAATGTACTCCTCCATGGCCTGGGTCTCCGGAAGCGATAACGGATAGATCTTACCTCTGGGCATTGGCGCATCCGGAAGCAGGTCTATAGCACAGTCCCATGGCCGGTGTGGAGGTAATTGTGAGGCTCTCTTGGGGCAGAAGACGTCTTGGAAGGCACTGTAGATTTCGGGTATCTTGACTGACCTTTTCTCGATGGGACTTTCGACGGAGGTAATGAAGACTGGAAGACTTTTACGAACTGGTCGAGGAATTTCTGGGAAACAATCTGTAGTACATCCCTCTCCCCACTTGATAATTTCTCCAGTACCCCAAGAGAGGATGGGATTGTGTTTGACCAACCACGGACGCCCTAATATGATGTCCATGTTGGCGCCCTCCAGAACCAGAAGTTGTATTTCCTCTTTATGAAGAACTCCCAATCTGGGAGTTCAACCTGGCAGAGAAACCAGGTGAGTGCCCAATACATCCTGGTCTGCAGACTCAGCATCTGCCCGTCTCATGGATGGCCATAGCACTGTAAGATAACCGAGAGAAGGGGACATTCTTACTGACCAGGCAGTGACTGTCTGCGGGAAGACAGACGGTCGGAATGGGGCCGAATCCATTTCTCATCCCCGGGTCGAGAGTGGATCTAGGTAGGTAAGTTAGCCCGCCTCCTCTGGGTTGCTCGTCTGAGGAAAAACTAAAAACCTACTAACGAGCTGATGTTGCCACCTCCCACAAAAACTTTGACTGTTGGGCGGGTCCGGCTGTTGCAGGGCCTCAGGAGTTCTGCAGGGGGCCGTCCATGGTGACAAGCAGACGGGGGTTGTCGGGGATACGGGGACAAAATTATTGGACATCCAATCTTTTACATTTTAACACACTCTGTTAACTTCGATAATTTAGAAGTTTCATCTGGTCTTGTTGAAATATATAGTTGAGTATCATCAGCATAACAATGGAAACTAATCCCGTATTTGTAATAATATTACCAAGGGGCAGCATGCACTTTAAAAAATGCTGGGTTAAAAAACAACCCAATTTGGGTTATTTTGGCAACCCAGCGCTGGGTCAATAAGGGATGAACCCAACGCTGGGTTGTTTTGACCCAGCGAGTTGGGTTGAATTATTGACCCGGCATGCTGGCCCCATCAGCTCAGCAAAGGCGTGCAACATCTTTGACATTATCCAGGGTGGCCTCCTCCTTTAAAACCATTGTTGCATCAGTTTGGGGGAAAGATCATTTCTCCTCTTCGTCCAGCATTCATCCCAGTCACCACCTGTTCTTCATCAGTGGCCTAAAAGAGAAAAACATTTAAAAAAGAAAACATTTAGTTAAACTGTAACCATTTTCAAACAGAGGTGCATCTAATACTGTAAGGATAGGTAACTAGACTGTTTTATAA
>NW_026129304.1:0-70637 GCF_022985175.1 Labeo rohita
TGATTTTATAGTCAAATTAGTCAAGAGCAATCATAGCTGTATAAGACATGTAAAAACAACTCAACAGGTCTTGAAGATCAACAATGTGCTTCGTAGGACATTCTGTTTCACTCAAGTTCTTGAAGGGCAAAGATGTTATTTGTTTTACCTAACTGAGCTCTAGGTGTTGTTTATAATAAGAGATTGCAGCCTGTGAAGAAATATTCATGGGAGTTGTGAAATATGTGCTATATGGCTTTAGGGGATGGTTGGGATTTATTCTTTTATGCCTATGGCTATGGATGTTTGTTCTTTGTTGTTTTTTGTATTTCTTCAAGTCTGCTTGCAGAACAGAGAATTTTATATTTTAAGTTGATTTAATAAATGCACAAGTTTGATATCTTCAAAATTATGCACTCAGGTGTAAAGTTACTGAAATGTGCTCTCTTCTTGCTTTTCTCTTTATATGGTAAACATACATTTGCTCCTGTAAGCCCACTCATAGATAGAACATTTCTTTGGTTCTATATTCCTGGACATTAAAGAATAAACTGTATAAGGTAAGGAAAGGAAAGGAAAGGATGTTACATGTATGTAAGTAAAGTTCATGTATATTTTTAAGTATACTTTATGTTGTAAGTATACAAATATTAATGTACTAGAAGTATACTTGTAAGTGTACTATTTCAATACTCCTTGGTACTGAATTGGCCCACTTTCTAGTATATAAAAGGATGCTTTTAAGTACGGTTTAAGTATAACAGTAGTAAACTTTGTGTACACAAGTTTACCTCAAAGTTTTTAGCTTGTACTGCAACTACACTAAAAGTGAACTTATAGGTATACTGATAGTTTACTAATTAAATATGTGTAGTAGTATTTTTAGTACACTTTGAAGTATAGTCATTTATCATTTAATAATTTTATTATTCCATTTAGTCCTATAATCACTTATGATAATCATTATAGTCATTTATATATCCGTTTCATTGATTCATTGTAACGTGGACGCTGAGGCAGAGTTAGAATCCATGTGTGGTCGTTTATTAAAATAACAGTAGCAAACAAACACGTGTAAACAGGCAATGGGTCAGCAACAGTTAAGCAGTCCGATCGGTCGACAATGCAAGGGGCAATCCAAAAGACAATCATAATGAGGCAGGCTTTAGGTTCCAAACCTTAACATCAGTCCAATTGTAACGCCAAGCCAGCAGAGGGAGCTCTCACCCTAGGACTGCTTGCACGCTCCCTCTGCTGCTTCTACTGTTACTTCCTGTTTGTCACTATATAAAGACTGGCCATGTGCTTAGTACTTCGCGAAGTATTGCCAGTTTCATCTGCCTTACTGAGCGGTGTTTTTTTTTTTTTTTTTTTTATTTTTTTGTATAACTCTGTTGGATTACCTGTTGCTATCTTGCTTTGTTTATGGACTATTGAGTTTACGGATTACCCCTATCGGATTGTTTGCTGTTTCTGGACTGACTTCACGGTATTCGACACACTGCCTGCTATATTCTCTCTGCTGCTTGGATTACGTTTATGCTTTGTATGCTGTTGAACTGCTTTTCTGGTTATCGACCCTCTGCCTGTTTCCACGTTTATGTTTGGTGTCGTTTGCAATAAACTTCTGCAATTGGATTCGAACGCCGCCTCAGCATCCTTGTTACACCAATAAAGCAAACAATTAGAAAAGGGTAATCCGTGAACTTGTGACACAGGAAACAAAGCAGGTTCATACACAGGCAGACAGGAAATAATCAAAGGAAAACACTCAGTAAGGCAGATGAACTGGCAATACTTCGTGAGGAGCAATCACCTAGCAAACAGGGGATGTCCCCTGTTTGGAAACGTCCGTTTAGGTCCGCAGTACGTCCGCTTTGTAACGTTCGCTGGCGAACGTTTGAGGATGTCCAGATTTGGTCCGCTTTGTAACGTTCACTGATGGACGTTCTGAGGACGTTCACTTACGTCCACATTTGGTTCTCTTTTTGACGTTCGCTGGCGGACATTCGGAGGACATTCTTCCGAACCAGTTTGCGAACACCCCTGTTTCGTCCCTCATCTGCCATTTCCGTAACAACACTTGAAAAATCCAGTCGCCCATGCTTGGACTTTACCTGACACCTTGCAACTCAGACAGTGTTAATTAAATTAAAGAAAAATAAATAAAAAAATAAACCCATATTGTATTTTTAAAGGGTATTATTCTTTAAAACAAAAATCCTTTTTTAACTGTGATAATAAAATGAAAAATGGAAAGATTGACATTGTTATTATTATTATTATTATACAATAGTATAAACTATATATTTGAATTCATTGTAAAATGAATATCTTTCATTTCTGCAAAAGAACAAGTAACTTCTGTAGTAAAAGATGTCATCAAATCACGAGTCTGTTTCAGCACTTCGACATCAAAAACAAGATACACTAATTGAACCTAGGCTACAATTAGGCCCTATGTATTCCCCATACATAAATAAGATAAGGTTGAATCCCTGAAGAGTGATGAATGCAGCCAAGGAAAAGACGAAGAATACTAAATAAAGTGGAAAATAATACAGGTAAGACAAATAAATGAATTCTTACTTTTTGATAGTTTCATATTAAGCTGATGGTAAGCTGACAAGAAAGGTTATTTAAGAAAATTACTTTTTTGTTTTTTAGTTATTAAGTTGGCTTGAGAAAGCCAACTTACTGAAATCCGACCTAAACTTACAGTTATTATTATTCTTCTGAGACTAAAATTTCTGACTCTAACTCCTCCTAGAGCTTTAACTCTACAAACTCCAAATTCAGCCTAGATCTTAAGACTGATCTGACCAAGTGTGCTATATCTTTTCTAACTGATCGGACTTACGATTTTCCTAAAAATGAAGATTAAAATGGGGGAAAATCCCATAGACTTACATTGATGGAATGTTCAAATGAGCCAACACTTTTCAAATTCCAACTGTCAAACTCCCAGAATCCTTTGAGACTCAATCAAACTTCCCTTCCATGTACTGTATTTCTAATCCATTCAAACTCATTCAAACTCATCTATCTATCTATCTATCTATCTATCTATCTATCTATCTATCTATCTATCTATCATCTAACCATTATCTATCTATCTATCTATCTATCATCTAACCATTATCTATCTATCTATCTATCTATCTATCTATCTATCTATCTATCTATCATCTAACCATTACTATCTATCTATCTATCTATCCATTACTATCTATCTAATATCTCATTCTAGTAACTTGCTAATCATGCTAGAAACATGCTAGCAACTTGCTAAACATGCTAGCAACTTTGCTAATCATGTTAGAAACATGCTAGCAACCTGCTAATCATGCCAGAAACATGCCAGCAGCATGCTAACAACTTGCTAATCATGCTAGAAACATGCTAGCAACTTTGCTAATCATGCTAGCAACATGCTAACAACTTGCTAATCATGCTAGAAACATGCTAGCAACTTTGCTAATCATGCTAGCAACATGCTAACAGCATGCTAACAACTTGTTAATCATGCTAGAGTCATGCTAGCAACTTGCTAATCATGCCAGTAACATGATAACAACCTGTTAATCATGTTAGAGCATGCTAACAACTTGCTAAACATGTTAGAAATGTGCTAGCAACATGCTATCAACTTGTTAATCATGCTAGAAACGTGCTAGCAACATATTATGTTAGAAACATGCTAGTAACATGCTGACAACTTGCTAATCATGCTAGAAACAGACTAGCAACATGCTAGTAACTTGCTAATCATGTTAAAAACATTCTAGCAACATGGTAGTAACTTATAATGTTAGATAATGTTAGAATCATACTAATATGTTAATTATCTATCTATCTATCTGACCATTACCATCTATCTATCTATCTATCCATCTATCCATCTATCTATCAGACTGCATTCAAACTTTAAAACTTTAAAATATTTCAGACTGAAAACCATCCGAACTTAAAACTTTTAAAAAAAAAAATGTTAAACTTTTTAAACTTTTCAAACTTTCTGGTCTGGCTTTCTCAAGCCAACTTAAAGTCTGTCTTGACAAACTTTTTTATCTAGTTATTATTCTTCTTACTAAAACTGTTAACTCTAACTCCTCCTAGAGCTTTAACTCTACAAACTCCAAACTCACCCCAGGTCTTCAGACTCATGTGACCGGGTGTGCTATATCTTTTCTAACTGATCGCTCTTACGGTTTTCCTAAAAATAATGTTTAAAACTCAAAAAAATCCCATAGATTTGCACTGACGGAATGTTCAAATGAGCCAAGACTATTCAAACTCCAACTGTCAAAACTCCCAGAATCCCTTGAGACTCAATCGAACTTCTCTTCTATGTACTGTATTTCTAATCCATTTAAACTCATTCAAACTCATCTATCTATCTACCACTAGCCAAGACTAGCTAGTCATGCTAGTAGCTTGCTAATCATGCTAAAAACATGCTAACAACATGCTAATCATGCTAGTAACATGCTAACGACATGGTAATCATGTTAACAACATGCTAATAACTTGCTAATCATGCTAATAACGTTAATCATGCTACAATCATGCTAGCAACATGCTAGTAACTGGCTAATCATGCTAGTAACATGCTAACGACACGCTAATCATGTTAAAATCATGCTAGCAACATGCGAATAACTTGCTAATCATGCAAATAACATGCTAATCATGCTAGTAACATGCTAATAACATGCTAATCATGTTAAAATCATGCTAGCAACATGGTAGTAACTGGCTAGTCATGACAGTAACAAGCTAATGACATGCTAATCATGTTAAAATCATGCTAACAACGTGAATAACTTGCTAATCCTGCAAATAACATGCTAATAATGCTAGTACCATGCTAATCATGCTAGTACCATGCTAATGATACGTGTAGCGCAAAAATAAAAAGTGTAATAGCCAATCAAATGAGCTCGTGATCGAGTGACGTCACTTAGGGTACACGCATGTATCCATGACAACGCTGAGCTGCTGAGTGACAGTTAATAGTCATGGTCGTTTCCTCAGACGCGGCCTTGAGTTTTCGCTTTTGTCCGGTCGAAAAGGTATTTATGCTTTTATACTTGTAGACATTAGGTATCGTAACCACTGCGTATCTGGTAATACTTACATTTTATGAAAAGTTTACCTTTTAAAACGTTTGCTGAGGCTGTCTGTCGTGTACCGCTGCTGGCTGTTAGCCTATATAAACACTTTCGAAGCTAACGTTAGCATGTAAAGCTGAAACGATTAAATGTATACAATATTGACAGATATTCAACTTGAATATTGAATTTCCATATGGTAAAAACACACACTGAGATGCCCATATCCTAGCAAATGGACGTTGCGAACGTCCGCTTTGTAACATTCACTGTGTGTTGTCTAAGCGATCTGTGTGTGCTTGGAGTCAGTCAGTTTTTTTAAACAAGTTTATATAATGCTTTTATATAATGACATTATCATTATTGTTGAATAATAAGGCATACGTTTACAGTGATTGAAATTTCAACACTACACGAACAAACAGTGATATGCTGGCGCTTTTGTGTTAAGTGCATTTTTGATAAACGCACATAGAAAAGGAACAATTGCCTAAAAAGCATAAGAGGTAGGCTATCAATCGGGAAATTCTAGGCAGGTTGCATTCGCATTGAATTTATCAGTGAATTTATGTGTTTATGACCCCTCTGTCACTCTGAAAGCCATGTCACCAGGGTCCTGTCAGCTCTGAGTGACATGCCAGTGTTTGTGTAAATCAAAAGATCAAAACAGATGTTAGATTTGACTTTAATTGGATTTCTGAGTGGTTTTATGATGTTTTATCTCATCCGCTTCCCTGGTGTTTTATGGTGTAGCTTCTTCCAGACCTTTTGGTAACAGTCTGGGGTTTTGGGTTTCATCCTGATTGTGGAAAAATGGCAGAGCAAATGTGTGTGTATTGACACCTCAAAGGAATCAGTTGTTGTTTGATCGTTACGATATATGCTAATGTTTAGATACCGGCCTACCGGGTTCATTTACATCTACCCCCCTGTGTGCAATGAGAATGTCTGAAAGTAGGTTGATACCTTAGTAAGACTGATGTCTAGACACCAATAGTTTGTCTATCAAACATCTACACCATGGTAAATAGATTGTCTGGATGTCTGGTTTATCAAGATGTGGAAAAGGAAAAAGTAAAAGATGTAAAAGACATGATCAATAAAAATTCTACTTGTTAACATCTTAGAGAAGATCAGCATTGTCTGATTATCAGGGTTTTTTTTTTTTTAAACAAAACATAAAACATTATTAAGACCAATAACTAACCAAACCCATCTAGAAAAGACACTAGACTGTCTACTTTAGAAATAAATAATGGTTGTTATCTGAAATTGAATGAAATGAATCAGAACACACATAAATGTTAAGAAATACTATATACAATATGTGTTTATACCGTTTTTGTTGTGGTTGTATAAAAAGAGTTAATCAAGAATCAGTGTTCACCAGAGTTCGAAAATCTCAATAATTAAAAAAAAAACTTTTTTAACTCGTTTCTTTTTTTCTAAAACATGGGAAAAAGAGAATAGTGTTTTAAAATAGGTAAACAATCTCTTTTTATATGAAAATAATATTTTACATCGTTTTCAAACTAAAATAGTACTCATTAGAACGTTAGGTTTCACCCCCCATTGCGTTTCCTCGAGGTAGGTGTGGCTACATATAACGCAGTCCCCTTTTTTTTTCGCAAGATCGTACAAACATTGCGGGGAAGGCCTCATAGCGCGCAGTATACGGAAACGTTTTAACGTGACTTACGTACACGGGTTTACGTTTTTACTTTATTGCTTCTTCAAAAACATTTTTGCTTCTTCAAACTCAGGACAACATTTTTAAAATGTCTGGCTCTCCTAACGGTAAGTTGTTTTAAACATTTTTTTTTTTGTTTTATTTTGTTTTTAAATTTCAAAATTGTTTAGATACGATCAATGTATAAGATCCCTATTGCTTAAACAGGCGATGTGATGTCTTGTATGCAGAACACGGACTTGAGACGATTGTAAACGAGATCATTGCGCTGAATACAGGCGGTATGATTCATCTATTGTATCTTATTTATATTATTTTTAAACTATATGAAAAGAAAACATACCAATGTGTATAATGTTTATGTGTTTATCATCGTTTCTTTCTTTTTGCTCACTGCAGCACGACCTCCACAGCCTGAAGTCGGAGGTGAGGCGAGAGAGACGAGGCCTGACAACATGCAACCACTCGCTTTTTTTTCTGCTTAAAGTTTCAGTTATTAATACAATGACGTAAAAACTAAAATAAGAACTCTACTTGTGGTAGACTATTTAAGTATGTATAATGCATCGTGTTAATGCATGTTTTTCTTTTTTTTTCATTATTATTATAACAGTACAGACTCGTCAGATCAGTGACATTACTGCATCTGAAGCGAGAGAGATTTGAACTGAAAACAAAGAGTCGCTCGGTGGGTTTTAAATCAACATCTAGATTTTTTATTGCGTTGTGAGAAAAAAAAAAAAAAAGATGCTAATTATTTGTGTTTGTACTAGTATGTTTAAGGCAGATTGTTAACCGCTACCCAGCTGTTACACCTCCTACTGGACAGGATCTGCCGACAGGGCAGATTGCATTGACTGCGGAGGTTCATGGTGCAGTACAGAGATACACTATTCCACATCCACCTGGTATGTATTAATCAGAATTATATATATATATATATATATATATACTAGCGTGTTTAAGTCAACTTATTAACCGTTATCCATCGTTACAGTTGTTGTTGATCCCCGTGACACAGCCCCTGCTATTCCAGGCCCAAGCGGTGTGTATTGTAATAAGCATTATTTGTAATATATCTATACCGTACCCGTTTTTTTAAAAAAAAAAATCACATTTTTTAAATGTGAAACTCATCCACATTTGTTTTTTCATTGTTATTCACACAGGTTGTTTTGGTAAGGTTATATCACCGCCACAAGTATTTCCTGATGGTAGTGTTGGTGTAGTTTTTAAAAGGCAAGAGTCACCATCCACATCTCGGGGGGTGGGTCAGGACGTGCCCACAACTGTGAAGGTTCAACCACGTGTGGAAAAGAAAACAATCCGCCGCGAGCTCTGGGTCATACCCGGCCCACCTGAGCGAAAACGACAGAGACAATCAGATGGTATGTATAGAGGAATCAAATCTCTTTATTATTATTATTATTATTATTATTACTACAATAATAATGATTATATTATTTTTAAACCCGTCAGAAGAACCTACGACCTGGAACGAGAATTTTGTTCAAGCATGGGACAGTTGTGATATGAACCAGGTATCTAGCATGGAACAAGCACCAGAATTAAACCAACCACCTGAGATAAGAGAAATTGCTGTAAATTCGGACGTCGACGCTGATAATCTTCCTTCAAACCAAGAGGAATACAAGAACCAGCTGCAGAACGACGTAAACAAGGAAATTCTGAACTCTTTGAATACGGTTGTGAAGAACCAGAAAAGAATAATTGAGGATCATCAGAAGGCCCAGGAGGAGCAAGCACGTTTTAATCAGACTGTGACAACAACGCTGCAGAAACATGGGATCATCCTTAAACAAATAATTGCGATGCAAAAACGTCATGATGGTGGACATGAACGAACAGCGTGTGATCAGGAAATGACTGTTACACTGTTAAATGAACTACTGGGGTTTTTTAAATAACGTTGGTGAGTCCTATTTTCTTTTTTCATTCTTTGTATTATTTTAGACATCTTTTAGACATCTTTTATTCTTTTCGCTCACGGTTGTATAGTGTGAATATTTGAAGATAAATTAAGACTACAATGGCTGCAAAACGTTGTCGGGAGTCATATGATGAAGATCTTGGTCCTCCGTCAAGATGTAGTAGGGGTAGTCATAATGATCAGCAAAGCACTACAGAAAAATTACTCCAGCTCATTCAGACTGTTGAAGAAATTAAAAAACACAAATCTGATAGATTGTTAAAATTAATAAACACTGTACGATCAAGGGCAGAACCTCCTCCAGAACCAATTTTTGATTCTGAACAATTTGTAAATTCTCAACACACTGGAGAGGTAGCAGAAGCACCTCCAGATCCAATTTTTGATTTTGATTTTGATCAATTTGTAAATTCTCAACACACTGGAGAGGTAGCAGAAGCACCTCCAGATCCAATTTTTGATTTTGATTTTGATCAATTTGTAAATTCTCAACACACTGGAGAGGTAGCAGAAGCACCTCCAGAACTAATTTTTGATTTTGATTTTGATCAATTTGTAAATTCTCAACGCGCTGGAGAGGTAGCAGAAGCACCTCCAGAACCAATTTTTGATTTTGATTTTGATCTTGAACAATTTGTAAATTCTCAGCAGATTGGGGAGGGATTAAGTAACCAGCCACACCGTACGCTTGACCTTACCGATCCAAACATGGGTCTTACTCAAGATGAAATAGAATCACTTGTAAGAGAGGGTGGCGATGTGGCCGGATACTCTGTAATACCTCGTGCACGGTTCAATGGTTTGGAAATCCATAGGATTATAAACCTCAGGGAAATATCTTCTACAAATATAGCAGACTACACAGTATTTTTACATGACACGCTTTCTGAAATAGTGGCATTTTCCAGATTGTTAGGCGGAGATGGAAGTTTAATTAACATTACTTTGAGAGGTGCTAGCCTGACATCAGATGTTAATACACTCTTGTCACAGGGTAATGATTACAGTGTTGATCTCTTTACTGATCAGCTTGAAAAGATTATGCAGAGCAACTCTGATGTGCAGTTTGATGAGAGTTTAAATTTAAGAGTGTCTATAGCAAGAAGTAAAAATGGTGGTGCACGTCGAAAAATACGTGATCTTGCCCATGATGAAGTGATCCGGAAAAACAGGCTTCATCTTTTCATCCCTATGAACATCTCATCCAATCTTTGCTTTGCAATCTGCTTAGCACACTTTCTAAACCCTCAGAAACCGCACACAGAGCTAGAATCTGTAGCGTCATCGTTGCAGAAGGCTGTAGGGTACACGGATCAACACAAGGTGGCGCTTAATGATATCACGCTGTTTGAACGCATGCTGAATATTAAAATAGTGGTCTTCTATAGGTCGAACACAGGAGAGTTGGAGAAATATAGCAACACAGATGGACCGCATCATAAAACAGTGTTTTTGTACCTTCACGACAATCATTATTTTATGATAAAAAATCTACATACGTTTATTGGTACCTCATACACATGTGAGTATTGTTATAGCGGTTTTAACAGTCGGAGAGATCATAGATGTCGATACACCTGCGACGTTTGTAATGCGCCTGAATGTCATCTTTACCCCAAAAAAACAAAACACTGTGTCGACTGTTTGCGGTACTGCAGGTCTGACTATTGTTTTGAGATGCATAAAAAGCCCCCACCAGGTCACCAATTCGCACAATGTGATGTTACCAAATATTGTCGAAAATGTAACGGCACCAAACCCAAACCACACAAATGTCCTGCACATCAGTGTTCCCATTGTGGCGAGGGTTTGGTAGCTGATGGTGTGCATCAATGTTTTATCCAACCGGTTAAGATGAAGAAACCAGACACAAAGTACATATACTTTGACTTCGAGACTCGTTATGAAAATGGTAAACATGTTGCTAATTTCGTATGCGCCATCACATACAACGGTGAAGAATTTGTAGCTGAGGGTCCTGATTGTGTGCATTGACGTGCAAGGCTGTGAATGGGTGCAAGTAGTTCGACAACATTACTGGCATTGGTAAAGGCAGCTCTCTTTGTCAGACCGTGATTTCCTCCGGCGGGGTCTGCAGCGTCCATGTGACCGGCTCTATCTTCATAGAATAATCCAGCAGAGAAAACTGTTTCCAGGGTGTGTTTATCATAATTAAGAAGACACTCAATAAGACAGCGATAAGGATGCGTGTTGGTACTCAAACGATCCCCCAACGACACGTCAACTTGTGAAAATATTGTCGCTCCTGCATAGTTGATAAGCCCCACCGGGGCCCCGTCTGCAATATCTGTACCGTTAGGATTAGTAATTTTGACCCGCAGAAATAACAATGTGTTGTTTAGGTCGATGTAATCCTCCCCAGTCCCCGCAATGAAAAACTACAAAGGTGCTGTGTCTGAAATGGCCGATAATGGGGGTACCTCTATATAGGCATTTTTTTCAATAGCAGTTTGCGTCAGAGGTACTGTGAATAGGTCGAGTTCAGATTTAATACATCCTTCCGGCATATTGTGTATTAACGCCATGATCTAGAATATTGTTTTGACAGATCTCTTCGACTTAACACGTTTCGTTGTCTCCTTGCACTTGCGTTTTATGACTGAGGTCTTTTTAGGTGAGCGTTTTCTTTTCTTTTGTGTCTGACCACTCCTTCTGGCCCCCGGAGGTCTAGAGGATCTTTTGCGAGACATCACCATTAGCCCAGACCCCTCTTGAGCATTATTGTTGTTAAACGATCGTGTTAGTGTATTGGTAACAACGTCACTTAGTATGTTTTTTGCAGCTGATTTAAGATGCGGCTTCGCAATGCTGAATCCTTGTCTTAGTAACAGGATTGTCATACGAAAAAGCTTTCTTAGCATCCCACCAAATCCTCCGCCGTACATAACTCCGCCCCCTGCATAACCAGGGAGCCCATTACCCGCTTGGTTTTGGTAGTACGTTATGTATCGCTCCGGATCCATTTTGTAAGTACATGGGTATGGCATTATTTATTTTTAAAAAATCCCCTGTTTCACGGGTCTGAAATGCAGCTTCGCGCACACTTTTCCGTAAGTAAACCGTATAGTCTGATTCTGATCGTCTTTTACCTCTATGGCTATCTCTGTGATAGACTCTTTATTGACCGGTACGTAATGTACCTTATCGTATCTAACGTTGACAATCTTATTATTCTCACCCTCTATATGCACACAGCCCAGTAGTGGGACGAACGCATCGCCAACTGATTGGTATTCAATGATATCTGTGTATATATACAAGGTGTAGAAACCTGCGTTTATGTCAGCTTGATACGGGGCATATGTCACCGGTGCGGTTCTCCCACTACCGTGGTCTTTGTTAGACTGATTTACAGATTCTATAGCTACCCCAGGCTTTAGCCCCAATATGACAGCTAGCTTCCCATAAAATGTCAGCAACGTCTTCGGCGGGGCCTTTAGAAAGACTCTGTTTTTTATATGATCGTACCCAAGTGTCACGCCTGGAGGTAGAGTTGTGTTTATTTCTCTAATCAGAAATAGAACGTCATCGTAATAACCGGCCTTTAGCGTATTACATAGTTTTGGTATACTTCGAGTACCGTTGTTGATCTGAATCTTAATCCCATCACCAACAGCGTACCGTTCAGAGACTTCTTCCTCATCATCTTTCTGCATGTTTTGACCGGTTGTAATAATATATGCACCATCTTCCTCTGGAAATGTGTACCACGATATAGGGTATTCAAATTCAACCAAACCAATCTCCCATTGTCCTTTTAGGTTTATAGTTCTTGCCAGCATAGTTCTATAACTGGAAATAGTGTTTTCCGGATAAACAGATAACGAAGCATTGCAGGGGAGTGTCAAATAAAAACCACCTTCAGACATGATTGTTTTTAAACAAATGAGTACACATCTATGTCTGGTTTCTTTTATGGTATCTGTACATCTACCACATCTTTCTCATCTACCCATGTATTGAATTTTGAAGGCCATCCGAGCCACTGAACCAAAACCTTTGTTGATCGTCCTTGTCGCTTCCTATCCAAAATTTTTTCTATTTTAAAAGTTTTGTTCTTGCTCACATATATTTTTTGTAATTCCTCCTCATAAAAAACTCCATCAATAACATCTCCATCATAATCACAGAGTCTATAAACAGGTGGGACTCGCGGGATACATGTTTTTACCGTGAAAAACTCTTCTGTGTAGTTTTTCTCATATCCTTTTGCAAACGGTCCCCTTACTTTAGAGATTCTGACTGTGTCACCAGTCTTATACTTAAAAATAGGGTTGGTACTGTGTGAAACCTTAGACCCATATAGGTTATGTAGCACCGTGGGTACGTTTTCTTTGCAAACATCGATTGGCCTCATCTTGATGCTTCTGTGATAGCTTGCATTGTATCCATCCGTGATGTCCTGAAGTATGTCAATGTATCTTCTAGAGTTTGTAGCTGTTAAATATCGAAACATTTTTGCTTTATAACTACGATGGAAGCGTTCAATAATATTTGCTTTAAGCTCAGTGTCTGCTGCAAAATGTGTAATGTTGTACTTTTTTATTATATTTTGAAATTGTTTGTTAAAAAACTCTTTTCCTTTATCCGTCTGTAATTTCTGTGGTACACGCCCCTCTTTCAATATAGATTCAAAGGCCTTAGCCACCTCTACCCCACTCTTGTTTTTTAACACCCGCACCCATGCATATTTACTGAACACATCTATGCATGTCAACAGAAAATGGTTGTTGTCATTTTCCTTGGCATATGCTGACATGTCTACTAGATCTGCTTGGAACTGCATGTCGATGCCATAGACAAAAACTCTGTTCCTTTTGTATTTTAGGGGTGCTGTCCTGTGTAGTGTGTAAGCATCCTCACCAGCTAGCCAGTCTGAAATCTGTTTATCAGTTAACCGAATACCTGTTTCCTTTAAAACGGCATCTTTTAATCGTTTTTTACCCCCCTAAAGAACCGGGGTTAGAAGGGGTATAGTAAATCTTTTTCAGTATCTCTTCGGACATGTCACTTCAGAGGTTACAAAAGAATAACCCATAAGAGTTTAAGCGTATTGGTTTTTATTTATCAAAAACAACTCAAAATAATCCAACATTTTCAAACATCATCAATGTACTGAAGAAACTTTACACACATTACAACATTTTTCTCAATCATGTAACCAACCAGCGTATCAATAATCTCACATACAATTGTCTGGTCATTTGTTGAAACCAACACCACACATAGATCTGTTATATATGTACACAGACACAAAATGTCAGCAATTCTAATCCTACTACCACATTCAGTCATTAGGTCTAGTATTTTCTTGATGGTCACAGAAATTGGGTCACCCGCATTAACACACATATGCATCACATCATTCCAATCATTTGACATAGCTCTTACAATCGCTATTTGTTTTTTGAGGTTTGTAAAACGTTTGGCATCAACACCGCACTCGTTTACTGGTAAGGATACATCAGGATTGTCATTAATGATCATACACAACAAGTTGATCATTTCACATCTAATATTTTGTTTAAACATAGTTTTTGTCAGAACACAACATGTATTTCCCATGGCACTGTTATAGTTATGCCATTTGTGAGCCACCCTTCCAACTGTCCACTGCGTCATAGACAATCTGTTCGCTGTTCACATCCACAAGTTTTTCTCTGATCTGGCGAAGCTTCTCCACAATGTAGACTTCGTCACGTAGTTCACACAGAATAGCATCCACCGAACCCTGGATCCTCTGTGGATTAACCCTTAAACCGTATCGGTTTAGTGCTCGAGCTATAATGTGCTTTAGCTCCGGTTTTATCAGATTACGTGACAGTTCCTCAAAGTATGCATCAAAGAAATAAGCGTTGGGTTCAAACAAACATGAGTGTCTAAGTTGACTGGGATGCTCCACCTCACAACCCATACAAAGTTCTTTCAGCTTTTTGTTGATAAGGTGTTCCAGTATGACCACGACGGTTGCTTTTATAATTTTAAAACCGTCAGAATGGATACATCCGTCTGTATCATCAATTCCAGCACAGGCCGCAGCTCCCGCTATCGCTCCGGCGCTGCCGTACGGCGTTGTGAGAAAGGTAAGGTTGTGATAACCCAGTTCCATGCAGAATTTGTCCAACCAATCGTTGTCATTAGTTTGTGGGAGGGTCTCCATAGGTACGGCGTTGTCATCAGGCATCGCTGGTAGGGTTTCTGGGGTATTGCTGTAGCAGCAGGTCGATGATGGTTCTTGAGACATGGTAGAGTTGAATGTTGTGAGCATCCCATTCTTAGGTATTTAATGTCTGTAATATGTGGGTGGAGATAAGAGACGGTCTGGGGTGTCGGGAACGCCCCGTTCAGGGTGGAATAATTGCACCTTTACAGACTTGTAGCGATCATACATGTCACACCATCTGAACATCTTGTCAATACATGTAAAAACGTCATCGATTATATGGATATCTTTCCACTGAAACAAAAACCTCATCTCATAGTGCATGTAGTGTTCAGATTCAGGAATAGGCCACGTGCGCTCGTTGATCTTTGTCTTGTCGTTGCAGTAAAAAATGTAAACACAATCATCTGGTAATTTTTTACTGTGATCCCCAACCACACGAAATCTTTTGCCAGGAATTATGCTGTCCCACTCTGCAATGTATAATGGATGATCACCACAATCATTCAGATCTCTCCAAACATTGTTGTAGAATAACCACCAGTCTTCAGCCGGGAAAATCAGACAGGGTTCCTGCGATGTAAAATCATCTTCTATATCCACAGCGTAGAGTTTCATGGTCCGCGTCACTTTGTCAAACACATATCGTCCCATACGGTTACCAGACATTGAGAAATCACGAGAGACCTTGTTCATATCTTCATGGAGAAACTTTGTTAAGCTAACTCTTTGTTTTTTCCTCGGTGCAAAAATCAGGTCCTTTCTCATTTCAACAGGTCCTCTTGTCGGTGAAATACACATGACCCTTCTACCGTTTTTAGGAGTTTTTGGAGCAGCAGCAGCCATTGCAAAACGTGAGCACAGAACGTCTTCTATGTTTAATTACTATATTCTAAACCGTATTTAAAACCTTTCAGGGTTGTAGGTGGGGTCTTAGGTGTTAGCAAAAGGAAGAAGCTACACCATAAAACACCAGGGAAGCGGATGAGATAAAACATCATAAAACTGCTCATAAATTCACTCATAAATTCAATTAAAGTCAAATCTAACATCTGTTTTGATCTTTTGATTTACACAACCACTGCCATGTCACTCAGAGCTGACAGGACCCTGGTGACATGGCTGTCAGAGTGACAGAGGGGTCATAAACACATAAATTCACTCATAAATCTAATCTAATCATGTACACATTAGACATATGTCTACCTGTCCATCAACAATGACAGGAGTCAAAAATATGGTCATAAATCCAGTCATAAATCAGGTCGTAAAAGCAGTAGAGGGAGCGTGGGCAGTCAGTATTTGGGTGAGGGCTCCCTCTGCTGGCTTGGCATTACATTCATTAAATGATTAGTAATTTATATTACATTATATTGTTGTTTTTTTAATATATTTTTTCAATTTCAGAATTCTTTCAGATTTGCTCAGAAAAAGGAATGTTAGCACACATATTTTTAAGGTAACAATTTGGACAGCTGCGCTGTATTAGCATACAGTGATGGTCATGTGTAAACACTGTACACTAATAAAAGCGATACGTCTGTCATACAGCGCTATAGTGGCTGGGGTGTGTCACGTGACAATCATGACGCGTCGCCATGGAAACAATAAAGTGAACGTTCCAAAATAACGGTCGCCTAAAAAAAATTAATTTGGAGGGTCACAGAATATTTTAAACTAACCAGTGAAAGGGTTAAGGTTCTGTAGTTCTCCACACCAGCCTCCCAGGTGTAAGATGTAGTTAGATTATTTGAGCAAAGTGTGTCTGCAACTGTTCATCTCCACATGTGCTATGAGTAGGTTCAATGAAAAACTCGTCTAAGTCATCCTGTGAGATGCAAAATCCACATTTGCTCCCATTAAACCTTTGAATAAAGGAGGAAAAAATGTCCACCATTATGTTGTTTAATATGAAAATTCAAAGTACAGTATTAAACACAATAAAGGTTTATTGGTAATTAATTCTGTAATTGATTAATTCTATTGCCTTGCAAGAAAATATAACTTACAAACCTCATGTCATTCCAAAGCTGAATGACTTTCTTCTGTAGAGAAGAATTTTAGACTCAATCTCCTTTTTTCTTTTTAATTTTACAGCAGAACATGGAATAAAAGTTAATGGTATGTGAAACATTTTATAATGTATCTCCATTCTTGTTATGACTGAGGATGATATTGCCTCTAGCACACAGCCTACTTTTACAAACTTTGCTGTTGTTTTGGAGGATGTAATTGTTCTGAAAGACATTTCAGACCTACAATCTGCTGTTGTTTAAATGTTTGGCCTTATCTTCGCCCTGGATTTTCATTACCCAAATGAACTCAAATATACTTTTGAGGTAATTGAGAAGGTGTTTATGGAAATGGGCACTCACTGCTCTACAGAGGTACAGTCCCTGAAAACTAAACTCTTGCTGTGAACGTTGAAGTCTTGGTGTGGGCATCTTTTGAATTAAACAAATATTAGCATCTTAATGTTGGAATGTTAAGGGATTGTTAAACTGAATTGTTAAAATGTGAATATAATGTTTTACGATGTCATTTTTATTTATTTATTTTTGTTTTGTTGTTGATTGTGGGTTTATTTAATTTTTTATCTTTTCAGATTCTTTATTAATTGTGCAATTTTATTTGTACTTTTTTTTAAATTGTTTATTCGAAAATTTTAATGCTGATTGCAGTGTATTTTGTAAGGAATATGTTGCCATTGTTGACACTGTTACATTTTTGAGAGGCGGGCAGAACATCCAAGTGCTGAACTGCTAAGTTCTAAAGATGCAGTTCTATAAACTGTTTATTTTACATGTTTATTGGTGTTTTAATGTTTTAAACATTCTAAGGAATAGACAGCTCTTGAGATCTAAATTGATCAAACATAACTCACTCTGTCTGCCGTTTGGTCGTTAGGTTACATTGAAACATAATTTGAAATTTAACAAACAAAAAAAAAAGTTCCAAACATATTTCTAAATGAAATTAATGAAACGAAAATTTGAGACCTGTGCAGAGTTCTACTGAGCTTGTTCGGTACCAAACTCAATTTGTTTCACGCAAGTTGGATTTATACGTGCGCACTTTGGACGTAAATGCACAGGAAACCGCCTCTGGAGTGCGCTAGTACCAAATGGCTTAAAAAGATGTGCAAATAAAAACACATTTTTGTGACGATGCAACAATGACCCGATTAGTCAAGTGACAATTTTGTCTACTGTAGACTTACTGAAACACAAGCGAAAGTGTTGTATATCGCATTAATGCATAAGAGATGCACTGATGTGAAGCTGTGAAGACAGACAAAGAGAGAAGACACACGTGGTACAACTGAATCACTCACACTGTTTTCAAATGACTAATTTGATCTGATATTATGTGTGTATTTATTTACTCATCAAACCTACACACTATATGCTATTGCATAAATGTGTGAATATCCATAATAATAAAATCAATCCCGCACCGAAATTCAGGACCTAATTCAGTTCAATTCAATTCAAATTTATTTGTATAGCGCTTTTCACGATACATATCGTTGCAAAGCAGCTTTACACCAAATTGACATTTTTACAATATATGTAGTAGTAGCTTGATGTACATATGGTAGAGATGTGTGGTAAAGATCAAGTAATGATGTAATCAAACAGACAAAGAACACTATAAATTAGTAGCAGAATTCGGTAGTGCTGTATGTTTTCAGGGTTGGCATCATCTGAAGTCCTCTGAGGGGTTGGCATCATCTTTTCTTAAGTGTTCTGGATCCAGACTGGAGCTTGTGAATTCCTAGTTACCATGGGATGTCAATCCCATGGCAGGAACAGAGAACAAATAGGAACATAATTAGCGTAGCTGCTGTTCAAACTAAGAAAAGAAAGATTTGTTAACCAGAGCTTAAAGATTGACAATGAACATTTGATCAGATATAGCTGCAGAAAAAGTTTATGAGATGCATTATTTGAATGCTTGGCTAAAAAGATGAGTCTTTAATCTAGATTTAAACAGAGAGAGTGTGTCCGAACCCCGAATGTTATCAGGAAGGCTGTTCCAGAGTTTGGGTGCCAAATGTGAAAAAGCTCTACCTCCTTTAGTGGACTTTGCTATCCTAGGTACATTTTAACAGTCCAGAGTTTTGTGACCTTAGGGAGCGTGATGGATTGTAGCGTGGTAGAAGACTAGTTAGGTACGCAGGAGCTAAACCGTTAAGTGCCCTATAGGTAAGAAGTGCTATTTTGTAGCTGATGCGGAACCTAATAGGTAGCCAGTGCAGAGACTTTAAAATTGGGGTAATATGTTCATATTTTCTTGACCTGGTAAGGACTCTAGCAGCTGCATTTTGGACTATCTGTAGCTTGTTTATTGAAGATGCAGGACAACCACCTAATAGTGCATTACAATAGTCCAGTCTAGAGCTCATGAATGCATGAACTAGCTTTTCTGCATCAGAAACAGGTAACATGTTTCGCAGCTTGGCAATGTTTCTAAGATGGAAGAATGCTGTTTTTGTAACATGAGAAATATGATTTTGCTGTCTAATATAACACCCAGACTTTTAACTGTAGTGGAAGTAACAGTACATCCGTCTAGTTGTAAATTGTAAGTCAAAAGATTCTGTGTATTGTTTTTAGGTCCAATAAGTAATATCTCTGTCTTATCTGAATTTAATAGCAGAAAATTGTTGGTCATCCAATCTTTTACATTTTTAACGCACTCTGTTAACTTTGATAATTCAGAAGTTTCATCTGGTCTTGTTGAGATATTTAGTTGAGTATCATCAGCATAACAATGGAAACTAATCCAGTGTTTTCTAATAATATTACCAAGGGGCAGCATGTATATTGAAAATAGTAGAGGACCTAGAACAGATCCTTGTGGCACTCCATACTTTACTGGTGATAACTGAGATGACTCCCCATTTAAATAAACAAAGTGGTAGCGATCAGACAGGTAGGATCTAAACCATTTTAAAGCCTTCCCTTGGATACCTGCATAATTTTGTAGTCGATCTATTAGTATGTCATGATCTATAGTGTCGAATGCAGCACTAAGATCAAGTAAAACTAGCAGTGAGATGCAGCCTTGGTCTGACGCAAGAAGCAAGTCATTAGAAAATTCTTCATAGATATCATTTTTTTGCAAGAATGAGCACAGTTGAACAGATATAACTTTCTCTAAAATTTTAGACATAAATGGAAGATTAGAAATGGGTCTATAATTTGCCAGTTCACTAGGGTCTAGTTGTGGTTTCTTAATAAGAGGCTTAATAACCGCCAGCTTGAATGGTTTAGGGACGTGACCTAAAGATAACGATGAGTTGATAATATTGAGAAGCGGTTCTTCTGCCACAGGTAACAATTCTTTTAGTAATTTAGTGGGTACGGGATCTAATAGGCATGTTGTTGGTTTAGAAATAAACACAGTGATGAGTTTATTTAACTCTTCCTGTCCTATAGCGGTAAAGTACTGCAGTTTTTCTTTGGGTGCGACGAAAGAAGTTGACATATTAGATGCAGTATAATCTACATTGGTTATTGTATTTCTGATGTTATCTATTTTATCAGTGAAGAAATTCATAAAGTCATTACTATTAAACTGTAAAGGAATATTTAGATCAGGTGGCGTCTGGTTATTTGTTAATCTAGCCACTGTGCTAAATAAAAACCTAGGATTGTTTTGGTTATTTTCTATGAGTTCGCGGAAATGCTCAGCCCTAGCAGCTTTTAAAGCCTGTCTGTATCTGGACGTACAGTTTTTCCATGCAATTCTAAAAACTTCCAAGTTAGTTTTCTCCATTTGCGCTCAAGATTGCGAGTTTCTTTTTTGAGGGAATGGGTATTACTGTTGTACCATGGTGCAATACGTTTTTCTCTAACTTTTTTCAATTTGATGGGGGCAACAGCTTCTAACGTATCGGAGAAGATGGTGCCCATATTGCTAGTCATTTTGTCTAGATCCTGTGTATTAAGGGGTACACAGAGCAGTTGAGATAAATCAGGCAGGTTATTTGTAAATCTATCTTTGGTGGCTGGAACAATAGTTCTGCCAAGACGATAACGCGGAGCCATACAGTTAATATCAGTGATACGCAGCATGCACGATACAAGGAAATGGTCAGAAACATCATCACTTTGAGGTACGATATCTATATCAGTAAGATCAATTCCATGCGATATAATTAAATCTAGCGTATGATTAAAATGATGAGTGGGCCCAGTGACATTTTGCTTGACTCCAAAAGAGTTTATTAGGTCAGTAAACGCAAGTCCTAACGCATCATTTGTATTATCAACGTGAATGTTAAAATCGCCAACAATTAGCACTTTATCAAAATTAACCAATAGTTCTGAAAGGAATTCTGCAAATTCTTTTAGGAAATCTGTATATGGTCCTGGCGGTCTATACACAGTAGCTAAAACAAGAGATAGGAGAGATTCCTTTTGCATATCTGGCAGAGTAACATTAAGCAAAAGTATTTCAAATGAAGTAAACCTGTATCCTGTTTTCTGAGTAACACTGAAAATATCACTATATATTGTTGCAACACCACCACCTTGACCACTCTGACGGGGCTCATGCTTATAGTAGTAGTTTGGTGGAGTAGACCCATTTAGACCAATATAATCATTAGGTTTTAGCCAGGTTTCAGTTAAGCAGAGTACATCAAAACTATTATCTGTGATCATTTCATTCACAATAACTGCTTTGGGTGCAAGTGATCTAATGTTTAGGAGCCCAAGTTTTAAAAATGGTTTCTGTTCGTGTATTTTGCTTTTTTCTGGTTTAATTACGATCAGATTTTTTCTAGATCCTGCATTAAATTTATGTTTTGACCTCACTATTCGAGGAACAGACACAGTCTTTATAGATTGGACAGTGCAACTACTATCATTTAAGCGTTCAGAACAAAAGCCATCATAGCAATCATCTGAGAATGTACTTACTAGTCAAATGGAGCGTAGCGTCCTGGAGATGTTGTCTGACAGCAGCTCCGCTCCGACTCTGCTGGGGTGCAGGCCATCCGCACGGAAAAGCCTAGGACGTTCCCAGAAGCCTAATTAAACATAATTCTATTATACAGAGATTTGTGGAATAGATTTCCATGACTTTTTCAAAACTTTCTGGGTTTATTTTTTTTCCAAAACTTTTCCAGGCCTGGAAATCGCTTTTTAAAATTCCATGACTTTTCCAGGTTTTTCATGACCGTATGAACCCTGTAGACAAAACTAAACATTTTTACAGTGTGAGACACTAAAAAGTCCACCAGACTGACTTTTACAAACATATATACTAAAAAAAACTTCTGGTTATTTCTGTAATTATGATGCCATAAAATTTGGCGCAGAATTACACACAGATTTTATGCATTTAATACTGTGGGGATTTTTCCCTTAGGGTATTGACATTGGTACTGAATGTGTATATTTTATAAGGTATAGTATTGAAGTTAGAAGTTCCAGTAAAGTGACAACATTGGACTCAGGACAACCATAAGGATGACAAGTGAAGCTTGGCTGTGTGTTCTTGTGTTTAAGATAATATCTAGCAGTCTGCAGGAGTAGAAATGATTCATGAACATGTTCTTACTGCTTTTGATATTTCTATTGATTTGTATCAGAAGATAAAGGATTTGCTGTAATACTTAATAACTGGTGACATTGAAACCACTGCAGAAATATGCTTGTCTTCAGAAACAGTTAAACCAAGATCATTTCATAAAAACAAATGAAACCGGATTGACTCTGAAACCTGAAACTCTGTTTACAGCTGGATGGTTTCCAAAAAAGCTGCTTTATGTTTCTGAATCATGTTTCAGGGTTACTTTACTTCAGATAAATGTCACTCAACTTTCAGCACATTCAGTTTGTAGCATTTTAAATTATTATAATACAAAGCTATTATACTTTTCCAATCTCACAAATCAACATTCAAATGTAAACAAACTATATTTATGAACACTTTATTTTTACAATGGAAGTGTCCTACATTTCTGAGTTATTTGTATTTCTATAACTCCATTATGTTTAACAATTACAGTAAAATCAAGTAAAACCATATTAATGAAGTAGAAATACTGCTCTAGATATTTATTGAGTCTGAGTTCATCATAAAGACACAGTATTAGATCAAAACAGATGTCTGCAGATGCCACAAAGCTGTTGAGTGATAGTTTCTCTCTCAAAGAGTAAGGAGTAACTGTTAGAGCAGCAAATATTTAAAAATAATACTTTTTATTTATGAAAATAATATTTACTTATTAATCATTTACTGATCATTTCATGAGTTACATAAACAATTTCAGATAAACACTTGTGGCATGTAAAACATCACCTATTAATAATTTACCATTTTCCTGGAGGGCCGGCGTCCTGCAGAGTTTAGCTCAAACCTAAACAGACACACCTGAGCAAACTCATCACAGTCTTCAGGATCATTATAAAATCATAGGTAGGTGAGTTTGATCAGGGTTTGAGCTAAACTCCTCCTGGACTGGATTTGAGATACCCTGTTATACAGTGTTACCAAAAATTTAATCAAAACAGTCTTTAGTCAATATCACATCCAGACTTTAAAAACTGTCATGAGTTTTTTTTTTTTTTTTTCGCCAAACAGGTTTTACAACCTTGGTGACAAAATGAAAGTAAAAAAGCAGATTGTTAAACATGCAACATTTATACCCGATTGTAAGATTTTAAGATTTTTTTTTCTCTATTTTGAAAATCTGATCATTAAGCTTTTTTTATTTGCTTGTTTTATTTGCTTATGTGGGAAGATACATAATGGGAGACCAAGGACATTTGGAGAACTTGTCTAGTAGCCAAACATTTTGAACAGAACAAGTTTTCAGCTGTGGAGCACAAAGGCACTTCCTTATTCATGAAAGTAAGTATAAAATACTAACCTAATCATGAAACACTCAAGCAATGTGATTAAATATGGACAAACAGACATTATATTATTGGAAGGTGTTTCACTCTAATGTTCTATAAAACTGATATAATGATCAGTTGTAAATGAAAGTAGCCTCCTGTTATCACACATCTCACATCTGTTGTTATGCTGGTTGTGTTACACTTACACTATAAGTAATATGAAATATAATAAATGCATTTCATATATTGCTAATGTTTTCTCATGGCTTTACTAATTAGTGTAAGAAGAATATCTTACCTTTATGTTCTTTGAGCCAGATTCACTACTTTATTATTAATAGATAAACCCATTACATTGCTTTTAGACTGTAACACTGGATTTTTCTTAGTTTGTGACACTATAAAATTCAAAGGGAAATTTAATTTGCATAAAGCAAAGCTAACAGCCATCAAACCCCGATTCAGATATTTTTTGTATATATTTAAAATGTGTTTATGAATCAGTGATCAAGCTGACATGTAACAATGAAGTGTAGGACTACATCTCTTCTATTGAAAGGACTGTAATATAACAGTGTTAGATTTTATGCTGAATTTGATGCATCACATAAATACAAGGTGTGCACTGTAATTGTTACATTACATAGGCTAAAAATCACTTAGTGTCATTGTCTTGCTTTCAAATAAGCATAAAACATTTGCCCATGAAATAAAATTGTGTAAAATACATGGAGAATTATTCTCATTCATAAAATACAGTAGCGTCATCAGACCTATTCAAACTAACCAATGGACCGTTCAAACACCAAACAAGTCTATCAGTGTCTGTCATTGCACTGTCTATGTTGCTAAACCATTAACTATTGACCATCATTAACTAGTGAAATACAGCAATTTAATAATCTGTCTTGAAAATTGAGTTGACAAAATAGCTTAAAATGTTTAATAGAATGATTTATAACAATATAATATTGCTTAATGACTGTAGTTTTTGTGATTGTTTGTCACTTCCATCTTCAGTCAGTGGTGAAGATTAAACTGTTCAGATCAATCATGGATGAAACACAAACATCTGAAGATGAAGATTGTATTCCAGGATGCAGGTACTTTGAGTAACACGTAACAAGATTTTCTTACATAAAAATGAAACTAAAAGTTTTTTTTTTTTTTAATCATGTCTTCTATTTTATCTTGTATCATATTAATATTATTCTCATGACAAAGGATTAAATCTACTATGTTTTAGCTCAGTTCATCAGAAGAGATCAGAACAAATGCCCAGCTGTGTGTCTATGAAGAGCGACAGGTCTATGCGTCAGCCAATAATGTTTAACAGTGGAGATTTACAGTCTGGTCTCAGGTATGACATTTATATAATATATGATTATAGCATGACATTTTACATATAATATCAAAGTTCAGCTCACAATTTTTGTATTAATACAGTGTATGAAATGATTGAAAGTGCTTTTTAAAATGAATTTGATAACAATAAATGAATAGCTGATTTGTAACATACAGTAATTTAAATAATTAACTTGAATCTCTCTGTTTTAGTCCAGTTCAACAGAAGAGATCAGAAGCAGAGTCCAGCTGTGTGTCTATGAAGAGTGACGCATCTGTGATTCAGCCATTAGATTTTAATAGTGGAGATACACAGTCTGCTCTCAGGTATAACATTTCTGTAAGAGATATGATTTGAAGATGTGAAACAGAATATACAAAGCATTATGCTTATTCATTTTTTTTTTTTTTTTTTTTTTTTTTTATTTTTTTTTTATTTTACAGCCATGAAGTCCTCAACATATTTAGGTCAAATCTGATGAAGAAGTTTGAGTGTCTGTATGAGGGAACAACGACGCAGGAAAACCCAACACTACTGAATGAGATCTACACAGAGCTCTACATCACAGAGAGTGAGAGTGGAGAGATCAATAATGAGCATGAGGTGAGACAGATTGAGACACAATCCAGGAGAGCAGCAACAGAGGACACAGCCATCAAATGCAATGACATCTTTAGACCTTTACCTGGACAAGACAAACCCATCAGAACTGTGCTGACAAAGGGAGTCGCTGGCATTGGAAAAACAGTCTCTGTGCAGAAGTTCATCCTGGACTGGACTGAAGGGAAAGAGAATCAGGACGTCCAGCTCATATTTCCACTTCCTTTCAGAGAAATCAACTTGATGAAGGGCAAAAAACTCAGTCTGTCAGGTCTTCTTCATATCTTTTTCCCTGAAACTAAAGAAATTAAAATATCCTGTGATAAATATAAACTGTTGTTTATCTTTGATGGTCTGGATGAATGTCGTTTGTCTCTGGACTTTAAGAGCAAAGTGAAACTTTGTAAAATATCTGAATCAGCCTCAGTGGATGTGCTGCTGATGAACCTCATTGTGGGGAATCTGCTTCCCTCTGCTCTCATCTGGATCACCTCCAGACCAGCAGCAGCTGATCTCATTCCCTCTGAGTGTGTCCATCGAGTGACAGAGGTACGAGGCTTCAATGAGCCACAGAAGGAGGAATACTTCAGGAAGAGAATCAGTAAAAAGAGACTGGCTAAAAAAATCATAAGACACCTGAAGTCATCAAGGAGCCTCTACATCATGTGTCACATCCCAGTGTTCTGCTGGATCTCAGCCACTGTTCTAGAGAAGATGTTGAGTCAAGCAGAGAGTGGAGAGATTCCCAAGACTCTCACTCAAATGTACACACACTTCCTGATCCTTCAGACCAACATCAAACATGAGAAGGACTATGAGAATAAAGTGAAGGATGAAGACATGATCCTCAAACTGGGGAAACTGGCTTTTCAGCAGCTTGTGAAAGGCAACCTGATCTTCTATGATGAAGACCTGAGAGAGTGTGGCATTGATGTGACAGAAGCATCAGTGTACTCAGGATTGTGCACTCAGATCTTCAGAGAGGAGTTGGGCTTGTATCAGGGGAAAGTCTTCTGCTTTGTTCATCTGAGCCTTCAGGAACATCTAGCAGCTCTATATGTGCACCTCTCCTTTACAATCAACAACATCAATGTGTTTGACCAAACCAAACAAAGTCTGTTGTCTAAGATTTTTAACCAGAAGAAATATAATTCATTATTTGAGCTGCATCAGAGAGCTGTGGATGAGGCTTTACAGAGTAAGAATGGACATCTGGATCTTTTCCTGCGTTTCTTCTGGGTCTCTCAGTGGAGTCCAATCAGACTCTCTTACAAAAACTACTGACACAAACAGGAAGCTGCTCCTACAACAAAATGGAAACAGTTCAGTACATCAAACAAAAGATCAGGAAGAATCACTCTTCAGAAAAATCCATCAATCTGTTTCACTGTCTGAATGAACTGGGTGATGATTCACTGATGCAGGAGATCCAAGATTATCTGAAATCTGGAGAAATAAGAGAAACCAAACTCTCCTCTTCACAGTGGTCAGCTCTGGTTTATGTGTTGCTGACATCAGAGCAGAAGATGGATGTTTTTGATCTAAAACAGTTTATTGGAAAACAACATACAGCAGATGAAGTTCTTCAGTATTTGTTACCTGTGGTTAAAGAATCCAGATCAGTTCAGTAAGTAACACTGAAAAAATCACTCCATTTTAAAAACCTGACCACATTTATTATTTTAGCATGTGCTTTTTTAAATTAAATTGTATAATAAATATAAACTTTTTAATAATAAATGTAAAAACAGTTAAATGTGCAAACAAGGCATTCATTCAAAAACAATGAATTAATATAATTAAAATAACATAAAGAGTCAATGGTAACACTTTAGTATAGGAACCAATTCTCACTGTTAAATAGTTGCTTATTAGCATGCCTATTAATAACACACTGGCTGTTTATTTGTACTTATAAAGCACATATTCTGCATTACCATATTCTACATCCCTAATCCTACCCAATACCTAAACTTAACAACTACCTTACTAACTATTAATTAGCAGCAAATTAGGAGTTTACTGAAGCAAAAGTCAAAGTTAATGGTTTGTTAACCCTTAAACAGGCAACGTGCACCACAGATTCATGTTCTTTAGTCTCTTGTAGGAGGCATGAGGAAGAATTTTTCATCCAATACTGTTATCATTATCATAGTTGAGGTTGTTTGGAGTATGGGGGTCACATGACTTGGTTTAGATTTTCTGTGGTTGTTTTGTCAGTTTGACCTAAAGCCAACATGTACATCCATGGGGCTGGACATTTAGAAAATGTAGACAGTAGGCATTTATTAATCTAACGTTTTTTCAGCAAATGCAATACTACTGTTAGTATTAATTGTAAACATTGTCTAGAGATGTTGAAAAAGAAAATTAAGTCATATTTTGTTAATGTTGTTTATATTTTGAAATGTGAGTATCCCCTGAGATACGTTGCCAGATTAGGGTATAAAAACAGGATTATCCTCAATATTGACAATGAATGGTGTCACAAGGTAAACTGTTCCCCCTGTTCTGGTTATTTCATTATTGTGCATTCTGGGGTGGTGAGTGTGTGAGGGATGGGGTGGGGAGGTTGTTTGAGGGAGTTTGGTGTTCCCCCTTGATGGTTATGGAGGATGGTGAGGGGGCCTAAAAATCACAGAAATTACACAGTAATCACAGAAATCACATAAAATACAAGGGGGAACCCCTTGATAAAGAATTCTCTTGAAGGGTTCGGGTGGAGGGTGTTTTAAATTTTTTAAGATTTTAAATCACATTGAGGTGAGCAGATCCCCCTTAATAGAAATCACATTTCAGGGCCAGGGACCCGTGGGAAGAGCCTTAAAGGCCCCCTGTACACAGTCCCCTTTCTATTTATTTTGTGTGTGTTTAAAAATCATGCAAATGTTATTATTTGCTTGTAAAACTGATATTATTATATTTAGTTGACTACATTTTGCATTTGATCAAATAAGATCAAAATCTACTGAATCATCCTCAGTTTCCTCTCTCTCTCAAAAACTGATGAGACATTGGTTGTGGTACATGAAAATAAAGGCTCTGAGATTTTGGTTAGTAGTTGATCTCCTTCAGCTTGACAAAACCAGCTTGTAGATGCTGTTGCTTTCTTCAGCATCCACTGAGTTTGAGACAGCATCTTTGTATCATTTAGTCAAGGTACTTAATGCAGGTAGTCTCTCAAGTAGGCCTTTCCAGAACACATCCAAATCCACCACTCCAGATGATGAAGCTCTGAGAGCTGCTGTGCCCAGACTTGCCAAGTAAGAAGTTAGTTCATTTTGTGGCACATCACTGAATTATGGAATGGCTTTGTAACACATTGTCATCCATGAATGCAGTGTTACAAGGTTCAAACACCTTGACCTCCTGAAGAAACTTCATAGCTGGTCTGCCAATCTGCCATGTACTTGCTGAGTTTATCCCCTGCATTGCTTATGCCTGGCTAACTGTGGCAAGAATCTGAGTCTTAATAGCAAATGGGAGTTCAAGGTTTGCAAAGTACTGTGCACATGCTTTATACTGGCAGTGAAGCTGACATGCAGATCTTCCAGATAACTGAATATGTTGGTGGTCACTTGATGTCCACTCTGGAAGATGCTGAGAGGCTGGAGGATGACCTTGCATTTGTCAACCATGATGATCATCTGGGCATTTAGAGATTGAGCCAGATTTGTCTCTTTAAGTGTCTCATGAACTTTTACCACCGATGGCAGTGAACATCTGCCACACATCTGGGGATGAAAAATACACAATGAGAGTCAAAATGAGGCCAAGCATACAGTGTTCACACCAAAGTTACATGTAATTAAAATTCTGAAAATTAAGAAAAAAGTATACAACTAGGCTGTGATATTGTTTGATCTATGATATTTTGAATTGTGTTTGTGTTACTAAAGGAAGTCTATGACAGGTCAACAAGGAATAATTTTACTTATACTTAATCTTGTACAGAGATTTGTATTTGATTCAGGCCTACCTCCATTTCCAACTCTATGAACTCCCTTGTAGAGTCCTGATGAGGTTCATGATGTGGGCCATGCATTTTATGTGCAAGGAGTTTGGGAATAATGACTGAAGTGCAGCAACAAAAGCCTTCTTCATGTAGGCAGCGTTATCAGTGTCAAACACAATGATGTCTTGATTAGCAATGCTTTATTCTTGTAGACACTTCACAACAGCCAGGTGAAAGTATCTTGCCAAAAATGCACCAGCATGCATAAGTAATCAAGCACTAAAATCTTCTCTGTTAATTTAAATAAATACAAACTTGCTGCTATTGGATCCACTTTTCCTTCCCTGCATTGCTGTAACAGATGTTTTATGAAAAATTTAATTACTGAAACATTCATTTAAAATCTAAAGGAAGGCCATTTACTTGTTTTCATTATAGTTCTTTTTTTTGTTCTTTAAACAGGTTATGTGGATGTAATCTCACTGCTCAGTCTTGTGGGAGTTTATCATCAGTTTTACAATCCTCAAACTCTGTCCTGAGAGAGCTGGACCTGAGTAACAATGACCTGAAGCATTCTGGAGTGAAACTTCTTTGTGATGGACTGAAAAGTCCAGACTGTCAGCTGGAGATACTGAGGTACATGGTTTTCAATCAAATAAATTAACAAAATATTTAGTGTTTATCAAACTGTAAAGCCTATGTTGAATATATGCAGATTGATCATAAATGCAGATGATGACAATGCAGACTGATCATAAACACAGCTAAAAAGCTTCCTAATCATAAACACAGATTCACAAAAATTATATCAACCACAGTTGTAGCATAGGTAGAATGCAAAATGTTTCAATACAAGCATTTCAGTCAATGTACTTTCAAACCTTTGCCTCTGGGGGAAATCAACTCACCACAACAGTTTAAAATCAACCAAGTTCTGTGGAAAAAATGTGGATTTGGCAACCCTACATCCAACATGAGCTGCATCCAAAGTGATTTAAATACTTTTAAATACTGCGTATTAATAGCGACTCCCTGATGCACACAAATTATCATCAATATAAAATGTTTGCGGGAACGGGATTAAGAAAACAGTCCCACACAAAGGTTTTATACAAAAACGCACACATTAAATAATGCCTGTAGAAAGCAAAAGCTGAATCCCAGACATTTTGGGCAGCTTAGAAGTCCCGGCCGGGCATTTTTTTAGGTCCGAAAAAATGACATGTCCACTGAAAAGAGGACTTATGGTCACCCTAATTCAGGGTTTATGTTGCACGTGTATACCAACAAGCCGCTCCTGAAGACAAAAAACTCATGACAGGGTCCTTAAGCTGGTCCTTAGCTGGTTTATGCTGGTCCTTTGCTGGTTTATGCCAGCATCAAAACATACCTACCACCATATCCCTTTTGGATATTTTTTGTTGTTGTTGTTAATTTACATTATTACAAACTTGCTGAAATTGGATCGAAATTGTTTTTTTTCAGTACAGTTGTTTTGTTTCTTTAAACAGGTTGTGTGGATGTAATCTCACTGCTCAGCCTTGTGGGAGTTTATCATCAGTTTTACAATCCTCAAACTCTGTCCTGAGAGAGCTGGATCTGAGTAACAATGACCTAAAGGATTCTGGAGTAAAGCTTCTTACAGATAGATGGAAAGATCCAAACTGTCAGCTGGAGATTCTGAGGTAAAAAGCCTATGTTAATTTACATGCAAGCAGCTCATGATCTACTGTTTTCAGTGTCTCTCTGAATTTAAAAATGCAACATGCATCAAATATCTGTTTTATTTCAAACATCATTTTATTTGATTGGCCTCCTAATCACCTAATCACTAGATGAAAGTGATGGTGATGATCATGATGATGATGATTATTGTTGTTATTATTATTATTTTTATTATTATCATCATGATCATTAGCATCTCATCATTAGAAAGAACAAAGAAAGAAATTACCATGAAAGCACATTCAGGGTTTATGTTACATGTGTACAAGCAGCTCTAAAGAAAAAAAAAAAAAATATATATATATATATATATATATACAGTGAGGTCAATAAGTATTTGATCACCCTGTGATTTTGCAAGTTCTCTTACTTAGAAATCATGGAGGGGTGTACAAATTTCAGCATAGGTGCATTTCCACTGTGAGAGACAGAATCTAAAAATAAAAATCCGGAAATCACATTGTATGATTTTTTAA
Source organism: Labeo rohita (assembly GCF_022985175.1). Classification (NCBI taxonomy): domain Eukaryota; kingdom Metazoa; phylum Chordata; class Actinopteri; order Cypriniformes; family Cyprinidae; genus Labeo; species Labeo rohita. Next base: position 31,881 of record NW_026129304.1, read on the forward strand.
CAATTTATTTGTGAATTACTGTGTCAAATAAGTATTTGATCACTTGAGTCAAAAAAATTTAATATTTGGTACAGAAGCCTTTGTTAACAATTACAGAGGTCAAACGGTTCCTGTAGTTCTTCATCAGGTTTGCACACACTGCAGGAGGGATTTTGGCCCACTCCTTCTCTAGATCTGTCAGGTTTCGGGGCTGTCGCTCATGATTTCTAAGTAAGAGAACTTGCAAAATCACAGGGTGATCAAACACCTATTGACCTTGAAACCTTCCTTTAGTAACTTCAAATTAAACACTTAATTCATGGGAAAACACTCAATTATGATTGTTTTACTGTTTGTTCTTTATGTATGTGTAGCCTACATTGTAACATGTATTTTTTTTTTCAGAGTATTGGTAATTTGGATTTGGTAATGTGAATATTTGACTGAATCAGAATTACGAATCACTGTGAATCAATGAATGAATCTGATCCACATTAAACCTTTTATACAACTATGATCTGTAGGTTGAGACAATATGTGCTCTGAGCAGTGGTCATTTAAAACCGCCCTCCAGGAACAAGTTTGGTGACCCCTGACATATATGGATATATGTAGATCGGGAGGCACATTCCCTTTCCAAGCAAAAGTCATCCACCGCGTCTTCAGCGGCTCAGATGTCAGGAGTAAATGACGACCACTATGTTCATTATTACATCCAACAACAGAACACCTCAGTCGCTTAGGAGCCATTCTTGTTTATGTTCCTGTTCCAGTATCGAAACAATGGCGATCTGACTGTTACTGCTCATTCAAGGCAGGTCTAAGATAAGACGGCTGTCAATCAACTATCATGGGAGAGTCATTTGTCGGTGTGTCATCAAAAAGATACTGAATGGCTTGATTTGAAAAAGGAGAAATTATTTTTACAGATTAAATAAGTGATGTTTTATTAACAAATTTCGGGAGGAGCACGCACAGATAATTAACACATCAGCACATTCACATTCATCATCAACAACCACACTCCCTATCAAGTCAGCACAAGAGAATCCCTACAAATGACCAAAGCAGTCTTACCGTAATTTTCTTGTCTTGAAGCAACCCTCCACCACCCTGACTCCTCACCTTCAGCCCATTCTTTCCCCGGGGGCAGTGCCCCGGGCTCGGGAATGATTACCGAGCTTGGAGCCCTCTCCCGGACAGCACACCAAATATGCATAACCTTTACTAAGTTTATTAAATGTAAGTGTGAACTTGTGAAAAACCACTGGACATTTTTAATTATAGGGTGGTTGTGTACACACACTTATGTTTAAATGACATGTAAAAGTGAACTTTACATCCGATGATTTAAAAAAAATCTAAAAAAAAAAAAAAAAAATCGAAAGAAAGGCTTTTTACTTGTTTTCAATATAGTTGTTTGTTTTGTTCTTTACACAGGCTGTGTGGATGTAATCTCACTGCTCAGTCTTGTGAAAATCTGTCTTCAGCTTTACAATCCTCCAACTCAAACATCCTGAGAGAGCTGGACCTGAGTAACAATGACCTGCAGGATTCTGGAGTGAAGCTTCTTTCTGATGGACTGAAGAGTCCAAACTGTCAGCTAGAGATACTGAGGTAAATGGTTTCAATAAAATAAATAAGCAAAGTGTGTTTGTCAAATTGTAAAGCTTGTGATGTAATTTGATATAATTATACAGTGCGGCACTATGTTTATGTTCTTTTCTTTTTAGTAGCACTTGTACTATTCAGGAGAACCTTCTGATCAGTATTGCGAGATGACTCCTTCACTCAAAGGGATTTACAGGGGCTTTTTTTATATCTTTGTAATGCCATTTTTTCTAACATCATTAAAAGTGTCTTTTATGTCAAACTCAAAGTGTTATAAGCTTTATCAAAATTTCTAATTAAAATTTCTAATTAGAATAAGTTACCAATCAAATGAAATCATTATTAACTAATTTAATTTGCACAGAGATGGCAAAAAAGAACATAAAAGTGGCATGTAGGTGTGTTTACAGACATTTATTGAAGGTCAGAGGTGACATTAGCAATGCTTTACTCTTGTAGACACTTCATCTTCTCACACAATCTTTGTTAATTTAAATAAATACAAACTTGATGCTATTGGATTCACCATTCCTTCACTGCACTGCTGTAACAATGTTTTATGAAGAATTTAATTACTGAAACATACATTTAAAATCTAAAGGAAGGCAATTTACTTGTTTTTACTATAGTTGTTTGTTTTGTTCAGGTTATGTGGATGTAATCTCACTGCTCAGCCTTGTGGGAGTTTATCAACAGTTTTACAATCCTCAAACTCTGTCCTGAGAGAGCTGAACCTGAGTAACAATGACCTGAAGAATTTTGGAGTGAAGCTTCTTACTGATGGATGGAAAAATCCAAACTGTCAGCTGGAGATACTGAGGTACATGGTTTTCAATCAAATAAATTAACATAATATGTAGTGTTTAAACTGTAAAATGTTGTAAACTTTCTCTTAGAGACCAGGGGACGTTTTGGATATCTTGAAGCAAAAGTTTCTCTTTATTGAGATACTAGCTGTACATCGCTGCAGTCATCAAAATTCGTCTAACAAAAAGCTTAGCACAGTAGAGTATATAGGTTTCAAGGGGGAGGAGTACATAGAGGTGGAATCTAAACAAAGCATGCAAATGCAGTACAGGAAATCAGCTCAGTAAGAGAATTTTCCCAGCCTAGATCTATTTAGAATAAAAGTGTCATTCAAATGCATAGGTGCTAAACTAAAGGCACAGCTGTATCTTGAGCTTAGAATTCACACTTAACTTGGGAAACCTGCTAGATGTTCAGGAACTGCATAAAGGCCTGGGCTGCCTGCTCCAAGAATATACCCCCATTTCCCCCTTGCGGCTTTAACAGCAAAAACAAATAGCTAACAGTTCAAAGACAACATAAACATCTTCAAAGCACCAAACAAATGTGTAGCAGCAACGTACATATGCAAGGTATAAGGTACAAGGTACATATATAGATTTAAAAAAAAATAATAATTATTAAAAAAAAAAAAATTAGAAAATGACACAAATATATAATTGAACAAATCAATAAGCAAAAGAAAAAGGAGATTAACCACCTTATACCTGCCTCAGGCTGTCCAAATTACCTAGCTATAACTGATGTGAAAGGCTACAAAACAAGGCAACAGGGCGAAAAAAAAAAAAAAAAAAAAAAAAAAAAAAATAAATAAAAAATAAAAGAAATCAGGACAATGACTGATAAATAGAATAAATAAATAAATAATAATAATACAACATAATAATAAATAAATAAGTACATATGATTAAATGATATAAAGTCGGTTCATATTTGGTCTTCTGTTTAGGTAACCCCTCCCTCAATAAATTCATCAAAATAAAAAGTCATCAAAATATATTAAGAAGGGTGACCATGTTTAAAAAATTTACGTTTTGAGCCTCTGACAGTGAATTTGATTTTTTCAAGTTGAATATGATACATCACTTCTTTAACCCATCGATTATGTGTTGGGGGCTCAGCTTTTTTCCAATGGAAAAGAATTAAACATCTTGCCAACAGTGTGGTAAAGGCAATTACATTATTCATTCCTTCCATAAGTACAGTATTTTCAGGACTAATACAAAAACAGCTAAGAGGGGGTCAGGGTCAATAGAAACACCATATATATCACTAAAAGATTGGAAGATATCTTTCCAAAATCCCTCCAGTTTTGGGCATGACCAGAACATATGGGCTGTTGTGGCTGGTGAATGTGGACATCTAATGCAAGCAGGACTAACAGTAGGGTAAATCCTAGACAATTTTGAATTGGTGAAATGTAGTCTGTGAAGTATTTTAAATTGAATGAGGGCATGTCTGGAATAGGGCGATGATGAGTGCACTTTGTCTAAAATACCTGCCCATTCAATATCAGTAAAGTCTCTGCCCAGGTCGAATTGCCATGATTTTTTAACATGGTCTAAACTTTGTGGATCTATAATGCTTATAAGAGAGTAAATATAAGAAATTAATCCTTTGCCCTCTGGTTGTAAATCTAGCATAGCCTCAACGACTGAAGGAATGGGAATTTCTGGAAAAGACTTGAACGTTGACTTAATAAAACTCCTTATTTGCAGGTACCTAAAAAAATGGGGTTTAGCCAGGGAAAAGTTGTGCACAAGCTCCTCAAATGAACAAAAAATATTATTTAAAAATGAATCTTTTAAGGACCTAATTCCATGATCTTCCCATGCCAGAAATGCAGTATCTATAAAGGATGGGGGGAATAAACAATTGGAGACAATGGGACCAGCAATTGAAGCAGCTTAAAAACCAAAATGCTTCCTGAACTGTGACCAAATTTTTAATGTATGTACAACTACTGGATTAGGTGATGTAATGAAATTCTTTCCTGATATTGGAAGTGGCACACAAATCAAAGATCTGAGAGAGAATTTGGTGCAGGCTTCCTCCCCTTGCACCCACACAGGCATTGACTGCGAATCCCAAGTTGATACCCAATATACGATTTTTTGAATATTACTTGCCCAATAATAAAACAAAAAGTTAGGCAATGCCATCCCTCCTTGACACTTAGGTTTCTGCAAAAAGGGTTTCCCAATTCGAGGGGATTTACTTTTCTCTTATTGTGAAGTTGTCAATAGGTTAAATTCAGTCAATTCAGCCTTTCTTTATATAAGCTAGGACTTGGATTTGTTGCATATTCCTCATCCAGCTTGCTTATCCCCTCCAAAATTACTTTGAGCTTTGAGGTTTCCTGCTTTCTGGCATAGGAAGAGAAGGAAATAATTTTCCCTCGTAGAAAGGCTTTAAGAGCCTCCCATAATGTAGCTCTCGAGACATCAGGTGCATCATTTGTTTCCAAAAAAAAGACTATTTCTTTGGACAGGAATTTAACAAATTCAACATCTGATAATAACAGAGTGTTTAATCTCCAAGGTCTAAAATGTGAGTGGTAGTTGGGAAAACTGAGCTTAAATGAAGAAGGGGCGTGGTCCCATATCACAATGCTATGATATTCAGTCACGGTGACAAAATATAACAGGCTTTTATCCATCAAGAAGAAATCTACACGGCTATATGAATGGTGTACTGGGGAGAAGAAAGAAAATACTTTCGAGGAAGGAAAAAAGAATCTCCATGGGTCCGTCAATCCATACTGCTCACAAAAATCCTTTATAACTACAGCAGATTTAGAAGGATGTATGATTCTAGGTGAGGACCTGTCTAGAGAAGTATCTAAAACGCAATTAAAGTCCCCCCCTATAATCAAAGCATGATTATCAACCGACGGAACAGCCCCAAAAACTTTGCTAAAAAAATTGCAATCATCAAAGTTTAGAGCATGGATATTGACCAAAATGATTTGTTTTCCAAATAGGCAACCTACCACAATAACATATCGGCCAAAAGGGTCTCTAATAACACTGCCAGTAACAAACGGAACATCTTTCCTAATAAGAATTGCAAGAATCCTCTACTCTACACATTAAAACAAGAATGAAATACCTGACCCCCCCCAACACCGTCTAAGTTTTACCACATCTGCATTCAAAATGTGCGTTTCCTGTAAAAAGGCGACCTCCGCCTTTAGGAGGCGCAGATGTGTCATAATCTTATTTCTCTTAATTAAATTATTTATGCCTTTCACATTCCAAGTCACAAAATTTATCTCAGTTGCCTGGGGCTTAGATATTTTGTCTGATGGTAACAAATAATAAATTTACCAAAATGAAGCATAGAAAAAAGGACAAAGTACGTTACATAAACAATAAACAACTTTAACATAAAGGTGTTCGTTAGGGTGAACAGGTGCTTACTGAAAGCTAATGTATGAAACATACCGCGCACAAACCCAACCCTCCCCCATTCCAAAACCCATACAGTTACCATCAAAAACTAAACATCCACTGGTTGAAAGTGTGTCATCACTTACCAGTTATCATTCCTGCTCTATTGAACTGAAACTGACAAAGCAGTAATGACTAACTATTAACAATTACGCCTGTTACAGGCGGCGCATTCACTTTGTAAACAATATTAAGAGCACGTTATCATTTCGATACATGAGCAAACATATAAAACAATATTAGCATATAAAGTCCGTAGTCCAGTCACCAAATGTATCATTTAAAGAGCTGACTGTCCATAATCACGGCACATCCCAAATGAAAACAGTTCAAACAAAAATGGATTTGAATGTGTCCATTGAACAGCCAACCAATAATTAGTTTAGCATTACATCATTAGCACTACTTGTCCACAGCGAGAGACAAAGCACCCTGAATATACTCGGTGGCTTGTTGAGGGGAATCAAAGAAATGTCTCACACCGTTGTGGGTTATTCGCAAGCGTGCCGGAAAAAGAAGGCCAAACTCAATACCGGCTTCCCTAAGCTGCGCTTTGATCGGGTTGAAAGCAGCTCTCCGTTTGGCGACCTCCACACTTACATCCGGGTAGAAGTGAATCCGAGAACCCTTGTATAGAAGTTGTCCTTTTTCACGCGTGAGCCGAAGAATTAGCTCCCTCGTCTGATAGTGATGTAGTTGGACGATAAAGGGTCTCGGGGCCTGGTGTGGTCTTGGCGGGGGGGCCAGGGAGCGATGTGCTCTGTCTACCACTGGGGGTTTGGCGAAGCTCTCCTTTCCAAAGACTTCAAGCAGGAGTTCCTCCATAAATGTGGTTGGATGTGTTCCCTCAGATTGCTCAGGAATGCCAATTATTCTGACATTATTTCTCCTCGAGTGGTTTTCTAAGTCGTCGAGTTTAGCCCTCATCCGTTCGTTATCTTTTGACAAAGTTGCGCACATGGTTTCCAATGAGGCAACGCGACCATCCACATCGGTGAGTGACTCCTCAATATCCTTGAGCTTTTCTTTTTGTACCTGCAGCGATGTTTTCACAGCCGAAATGGAAGATTTCAACTCAGAGAGAATCTCTGTACTGAGCGCCGCGACCTCGGATCTGATACCCCCGAGCAGTTCATGGATATCATCCCCCTGCGCCATCATCCCCGAAGCAGCCATGTCCGCTACCTGCGCGTTTTCTTTAGCAATATCTGCGGCCTTCTTTGTGTTAGGTCTCTGCATTTTAGGTTACTAATGGACTGGATAACCACGTTCTATAATGCCAAATGCACCGAACATGCAAAGAACTAGAAAAATGAATATGACCAAAAGTAAAACTCAAGAGCAGAAACTTGTGCGACTTCTCACTCCACCATCTTACCGGAAGTCAGAACCTATGTTTAACCTTTTATAGATTTGTAATACAACAAAACCCTATGTTAATTTACATGCAAGCGGCTCATGATCCAGTGTTTTAGTGTCTCTCTGGATTTGAAAAAGGCAACATGCATCAAACATCTGTTTTATTTCAAACATTTTATTTCATTGGCCATCCTAATCTGCTAATCACTAGATGATGATGATGATGATTATTATTGTTATTATTATTATTATTATCATCATCATCATCATCATCTCATCACTCGAGAGAACAAAGCAAGAAAAGGGATTTCCATGAATGCAATGCCAGGCGCAGGAGCCCTCCAGGGCAGAGCAGGAGGCGGAGCAGCCCACCAGGGCGGAACAGGAGGTGCAGAAGCCCACCAGGGCGGAACAGGAGGTGCAGAAGCCCTCCAGGGCGGAACAGGAGGTGCAGAAGCCCTCCAGGGGAGAGCGGGTACCCACATCAAGGACTGGGACCTGGGGAGAGCAGGGACAGAGGAGGCAGAGAGAGTGAAGAGAGAAGCAGAGATTTTAAAGGATAATGCCCCCTCCATAAGAGGTTCTACAGCTAATGCTGACACCTCTGGAGGCATTGGCGCAGCTTCTCTGACGGGGAGCTGGAGCTGACTTGTGAACAGACGGGAGCTCTGGAGCAGGCTTGGGATCAGACGGGAGCTCTGGAGCAGGCTTGAGATCAGACGGGACCTCTGGAGCAGGCTTGAGATCGAACGAGACCTCTGGAGCAGACTCGCAGTCGGGTGAGGCCTCTGGAGCAGACTCGTGGATATACGAGGCCTCTGGAGCAGATTCGTGGACAAACGAGGCCTCTGGAGCAGACTCGTGGAGCAACGAGGCCTCTGGAGCACAGTGTGCAGCCCACACACTCAAAATGGCGAAGGCCATTGCAGGCAACACAGTAGATAGTGGGATGTCTGTTGGTCTTGAGGGTGTGGATGCTGTGGACTTGTGGTTTGGAAGTGTGGGTTCTGCGTGGCTTGGGAGTGTGGGCTCTGCGGGTTCAGCTGATACATGATGAGGCTCTTGGTGGTCAGCTGAGACGTGAGGTGGCTTAAGAAGGTCTGAGGGGATCTGGTGAGGTTCTGGCAGGACAGCCGATTCTTGACTCGACTTAGAAAGATCTGCCGTGACTTGACTTAATTCAGGGAGGTCAACTGTGGCTTGACTTGGCTCGGGAATAACAGCAGCAACTTGACTTGGCTCATGAGGATCTGCTGTAACCTGGCTTGGCTCATGAAGATCAACTGTGGCTCGGCTTGGCTCATGGAAATCAGCTGTGGTTTGGCTTAACGTAGACAACTCAGTTGTACCTTGATTCGATTCAGGAACAACAGCTGTAACGTGACTTGACTCATGGGGAGCAGCAATAACTTCACTTGGCTCATGAAGATCAGCTGTGGTTTGACTTAATTCGTGAAGACCGGCTGTGGCTTGGCCTGGCTTGTGAAGACCAGTAGTAATGACTTGACTAGACTCATGGAGATCAGAAGTGACTTTACTTTGCTTATGAGGATCAGTGATGACTTGACTCAGTTCGTAGAGACCGGCTGTGACTTTGCTTGACTCAGGAACCACGGCTGTGACCTTGCTTGACTCAGGAACATAGGCTGTGACTTGACTGGATTTAGAAAGAGCGGCTCTGACTTGACTTGACACAGGAAACACAGCTTTAACTTGACTTGACGCTGGAACCACAGATGTAACTTGACTTAGGAAGAGCAGCTCTGACTTGACTTGACACTGGAGCTGCGCTTGAGCGATCCAGGCAGCTAGCAGTCCCGCGCTCCTCATCTGCGACATCCACGGTAAATGGAGAGCCCACACACAATAGTGCATAGTCTAAAAAAATCCGCCAGTGATGAACGCGGACCCTCGCGTCTCAGTCTCGTTTTCAACGGATCGTTTATGCCATCACAGTCCGGGAGGGTGGAATAATTTGCAATGGCCAAAAACTCACGGATTTGTTGTTCTAGAGTGCGTGGTCCTTGTTTCATCTGAAAAAGTATCCTGTCTGTGTATATATCTGTCGATTGTCCGGGGGTGAAGCTGCTGGATCCTGTAGTGACGGAGTATTCTGTAACGGAGTGAGTGAGACGAGAGGTGAGCGGATCCACTTGCGAGCTTTTATTAATGGGACGAGATAGATACATGGTTGAAAACAGGCAGGGTCAAAACAACAGCAAACAGGAATGTCAGAGTCGAGACGAGAGGATCATCCTTGAAAACGCACTAGAGTCCAGTAGGCAGGCGGCGAACGGTCGAAAACGGGGGAGCCAGGCGAGGGAACTAAACACAGGGAACTAGGAACTCGGGAACAAGGAAACTAGGGAAAGCTAACAATAATAATAACACAACAACACAATACTCTGGTTTTCTCTAGTTCTTCCGAAGATAGGAAAATCCACAGCGAGTCGACAAAGTTACTTGAAGATAAACTACTGGAAAATTGACTCGAAGGTGATGAGTCTTAGGGATTGTCTCGAAGGGTTTGAGCATGGATGGGTTGGTGTTAGGGTATTTTGATAGTTTCCCTACCACACCCACCTTTGGGTGAATTGGCCAATACAAAGTTTGGATTTTTGAGCGGGAGAACTTCTTTTTGTCTCCATTTATGGCCCATTTGCATGTTTATTGCTGGCCTGGGGAATTGATGCAGTTTTACCCACAATATAGTACAAACAGTATGATGCATTTTCTAATCACATGGTGTACACCATTGTTTAGAAAATAAAGTGCAGATCGTTTTGATTAAAACATTTAGAAGGTATTAAACCAGAGATACATTCATACATTAAAAATACACATTTAGAAATTAACTAGTACCAATAACGAGGGGTAACTGGGCTAATTTAGTATAGAAACATACAAGCAACACATGCATATACCAAGTACATTTATAACTGGTTAAACATAGTCTAAATAAAGAAAATGTTTCTATGTGTGTGCGTTATGTGTATTGGGAATAGTCTGCCAGCCACCAAGGATCTAAGGTGCTTGGTGCTGATGATTGCCTCCCTCATCCTAACAGACATGTTGTGTTTATAAACATGATTCAGACACCAGTAGCACTAATGATGTTCCTCATAGCATCAATCAATGTAAAACAATCACAGTAAAACAATCATGGTTCCCTGTCTCATTTTACTCCACAGGGAACCATGATTGTTTTACTGTTTGTTCTATATGTATGTGTAGCCTACATTTCAATATATGGTTTCTTTCAGAGTACTGGTAATTTGGATTTGGTAATGTAAATTTTTGATTGAATCTGAATTATAAATCACTGTGAACCAATGAATGATTCTGATCCACATTAAACCTTTTATACAACCGTGATCAGTGGGTTATATGTGCTCTATGTACAATATGTGCTCTAAGCAGCGGTAAATGAAAACCAGGGCTTTTGTTTTGTTGTATGCACATTTTACCCAGTTTATTATTCCAAATTGTATCGTAAGTTATGGAACCTGATTGGTACACAGAATATTGGGTAAATTGTCCAGGTTTGGTGTTGTCAGTATAACGTTCGGTTTCTGTTCTGAGACTCTTATTTTGATGTTCTTTTCATCCTGTGTATCCGAGTTCAAGTTTCCTGTATTGATTTTCTGTGTCTTTTATCTTGTTGGTTCTAAGTATGTTTTATTTGTTTTAATAACTGCTGATTAGTTTGTCTCCTATCTCTAGTCTAATTCTTCATTATATTGTATATGTATACTCCTTGGTTTCTTCAGGTCATGGTGCATGTTTGTTAGCTGTTGTGATTATATTTTTCTACATCTTTGGACCCTTTTGGACATTTTCTTTGTTAATTTAAATTAATACAAACTTGCTGTAATTGGTCCCACCCTTCCTTGACTGCACTGCTGTAACACATGTTTTATGAAAAATTGAATTACTGAAACATGCATTTAAAATCGAAAGGAAGGCCTTTTACTTGTTTTCAATGTAGTTGTTTGTTTTGTTTTTTATACAGGCTATGTGGATGTAATCTCACTGCTCAGTCCTCTGAAAGTCTGTCTTCAGCTTTACAATCCTCCAACTCAAACATCCTGAGAGAGCTGGACCTGACTAACAATGACCTGCAGGATTCTGGAGTGAAGCTTCTTTCTGATGGACTGAAGAATCTAAACTGTCAGCTGGAAATACTGAGGTAAATGGTTTCAATAAAATAAATAAGCAAAGAGTGTTTATCAAATTGTACAGCTTGTGATGTAATTTGATATAATTATACAGTGCGACACTATGTTTATGTTCATACAAAAAGCTCATGATCCATTGTTTTCAATGTCTGGATTTGAAAATACAACTATACAATATACAAAATACATGTATCAAACATCTGCCCTTTTATTTGATTGGCCATCCTAATCACCAGTTGACTTTACATGTACTGTTAGACAGCTGTTTAAATGTTTTTGTCATGCAAACAAATAGCTATTATGTGTGTAATGGAGTGCAGCAGAGCAGCATAAAGAATATCTGATATTAACCTCTTAGCATTCCTATAAAATGTAACTACACATCGGGCGGTACAGTGGAATGCTAACATCAAATCAGGGCTCTATACTTACTTTTCTTTTTAGTAGCACTTGTACTATTCAGGAGAACCTTCTGATCAGTATTGCGAGATGACTCCTTCACACAAAGGGATTTACAGGGGGTTTTTAATATCTTTGTAATGGCATTTTTTCTAATTTCATTAAAAGTGTTGTTGTATGTCAAATTCAAAGTGTTATAAGCTTTATCAAAATTTCTAATTAATTTCTAATTAGAATAAGTTACCAATCAAATGAGAACTGTATTAACAAAATTAATTTGCACTACAGAGGTGGCAAAGGAGAACATAAAAGTGACATGTTGGTGTGTTTACATACATTTAATGAGGCTCAGAGGTGACAAATATAATTTATATAAATATTAAATGATGATACTTTAAAAATGAAATTAAAACTGCCTGCAGGTGGCGTCAAGTCACTGATTTTATCACTGAATCATTCATTCAGTTGATTCCTTTAAAAAGATGATTCATTCAGGAAAGGATGAATGTCTTAATGAATGGGTAACTGAATTCATTGACTCACTAGATTTGTTTAAAACACACGTTAATTTAAAAAAAACACAACTGTGTTTGCTTGGAGATGTGCAGCAGCTTAACTGACTGTTTGAAACTATTTTCGTTAACGAAATAGAGCAAAATCAGGCAATAGTGTTAAGGTCAGACAATGTAAGTCACTTAATATTAACTTCTTGTTTAATGAACTTTGTATTAAATCAATATCAGATTTGCAAACTTCCTTAATAGTTTATAAAAGTTTTCACTCATCTTAGTTAATCGTGATCTCACGAAATTAGATTTTAATTAATGAAGCTCCCTACACTGCACAGTCAATTTCTTATGTACACCATGTCTACACTTTGTTATAATGAGAGGATTTGTTAGCTTGCATAACTCAGCACTGAACAAAACTCTGGTGTTTTGAACAGTGAGTGGATTCTGATTAACACTGTGTTCAAGGAATGAGATATGAGATATATGAGAAATGTCTGTGATACATTACCTAATGCTGCAAAAAATGTGGTTAAAGTAGAAACTTTTGAAGCTCCCTTGAGTGCAAACAAAAATATGCAGATTGAGTCAGTCGCACTGGTGCTCCTAAATATTTCATATGGTAAGTAGTAGTTGCTTACTACTAACTACATGCAGTAGTTTTTGCAGTAGTTTTTAATCACAAATTTGACTGAAATGGTTGCACTGTATAGCCCTGCAAATCAGTATACAGAAGTTACAAATTTACCTAGTGTTAAGGTGCCCAACTCACTTAGCTGAGAGTGTTTCTCTTACACATGAGCAAGAATGTCTTACATACCACATAGACCTGACATGTAAATAATATGCATTTGTTGCATTTTCTTGTCAGAAATACAGTTATTTTGGAATAAGTCAGCCTTTAAAGGGATAGTTCACCCAAAAATGAAAATTTGATGTTTATCTGCTTACCCCCAGGGCATCCAAGATGTAGATGACTTTGTTTTTTCAGTAGAACACAAACAAAGATTTTTAACTCAAACTGTTGCAATCTGTCAGTCATATAATGGCAGTCAATGGCTACCAAATCTTTGAGAGTAAAAAAAAACATACACAAACAAAACCAAATTAAACCCTGCGACTCGTGACAATACACTGATGTCCTAAGACACAAAACGATCAATTTGTTAGAGAAACTGAACAGTATTTATGTAATATTTTACCTCTGATTCACCGCTATTTCCTACTGTCCTGGGGGCGGCTCACCCCCCCCAATGGCACCCCCGCCCCCCTTGAAGGTCAAGTTACATTTTCTTTTCCATATAGTGCCAGATCACAACAAAAGTCATTTAAGGTTACCTTTCATAAAGAACAGGTTTATAACTTGTTCTTTTATTAAACAAACTAAATGGTCTTATGTTATTTATCTTATTTACACGACGGCATGTCAATTCCGTCTCTACATGAACGAATTTACTCTATAGCATGGAATGCCACGGAATTCGTCAATTTTTGGATGAATAAATCAAAATTGGGTCTGTCACTTAATTCGAATCGCGATATGGACTAATGTCTGTAAATATTAAAACGCAAAAAGATATAAATCCTGCATGTTCCGCTTGGCTCTGTATGTATGAATGGCGAAAACACAGTTTGTTTACTACACAAATACTGAAGCACACATGAGGCTTGCGGTTATTTTCAGCCTCTGCGTCTCATTATATGACGACATTAACACATGAACTTCATCTCTAGAGCTGCTGTGAGAGTCATTTCATGTGAATTTTATTGTTTGATTTAAGGAAACTAGCATCATATCATACTATATAAACACATTTCAGATTTTCTTCCATATACATTTGTTTATAACACAAACCTATAAGGATAATTCATGGCTAAAATGTGTGAAAGAGATTTGTCTGATTGTCACATGGACTATTGCTGTGTTTTCAGATTGTCTGGCTGTATGGTGACAGAGAAAGGCTGTCATTATGTGTTTTCAGCTCTGAGTTCAAACCCCTCACACCTGAGAGAGCTGGATCTGAGCTACAATCACCCTGGAGATTCAGGAGTCAAACTACTCACTGAAAAACTGTTGGATTCAACCTGCTCATTGGACAAACTCAAGTATGTCTACCAGGATGATTTTAGACTTTTCTATTTCAACTCCTTAGTGACCATGTGGTATATATATATATATATATATATATATATATACTGTACACATATACTCATATTTACACATTTTATGTACACACACACACACACACATAGAAATAAGACAGAAATAACTTACATTAAACAATTATATACACACATATACATAAGTATATGAATATGTATGTATATGTAGCGATTCATTTTTTCAGTTTAATGTATTGAAAATATTTAACACAATTAACGCAGGGACAAGGATATTATATTTTTAGCAAAAAGCATTTGGATTCACTTTGTTTTTTATGGTTTCTACCAAGATCTGGCAACATGAGCGAGTCAAGGCTCCTGTTGCTCTGGTATTGCTTTCCCTGTGATTCACCCATGGATTCACCACACATACTACACAAGAGACTAGTTGTTCAGTTGCCCCCCCCTTCTCCCAAAACTGCTTACACTACTATTTCAGCTATTCCGTTTTGTATGTAATGGCAAAGTGATAATATTTCATTTCATTTTTTTAACGTTAATTTAGAAAAATGTTTGGAGCATGTTTTGTACGTTAAATATTTGTTTTTGTTTTAAAAGTAATGAACAGCGGCCACAAGATGACTTGTTTGATCAATTTGCCTTAAATCTTCACAACTTGCTTAAAATAAAATCTATAGATGTAAAACAGTTCAAGTATAGAACAATACTAGCTTAAACTAGTAGGTGAATGTGTGCTATTAGGCACATATTCAAACGTTTGTGTGGAGAGTGGAAGCTAAAGCGTGCTTTGACATGGAGGCGCTAGTGCGAACACTTGATTTTTTATTTATTTATTTTTTTTCAGTGGAAACAATTTAAAAACAATTTAAAATGTAACATTTTTCTCACAAAGGTAAGAGTAATACATCATTCGGAACTGTAATGGGTCTACTTTTATTTGTGTGCACTCACAATATTAACAAAACATTACAAACAGTGCTTTTATAAAATAAAGCTTTCTGCCGTCTCATTCTTGAACAGGAGCGCTACACAAAAATGAACCGAAAATTGGCGACTACATGCTTCACAGACATAATAAATATATACTATAAATACAAAGCTGTAAATTATTGCTTAACGAAATAAAACAAATCGAAAACAAAAACTCTTTCATTATGTAATCCACAAAGATGCATTTCTTTCTAAAGGCGCGTCCAAAGAGGAGATTGCGAATCAGGATCTTTGCGACATTGACTCAGAATACACTAGTTTATTAATAAATAATTCAAATGTCTCCTTACTATTTTTGAGACAAGTAATTGACATATTCGCAATTATTTCTTAGACAATTTATCGTCAGCCAAATTTCATAATCGTGACAGCTCTACTCACTGCTGCTTCTGTCTCTTTTTTTTTCTTGACAAGAAGTGTGTTTATTTAGACACAGAACATCGATTACGCTGAGACTTTTCAGATGCACTCTCCAACTTCACCTCAGGACCAGGCGCTAGTCAAACAAGCACAGAAATGGTACAAGTGATGAGGAGCTTCAGTAGAACAACAGTGAACTGCAGTCAGATGAGATGTTGTCAGGTCATATGTCAGTAAAAATTAATTTTCCTGTTCTGACAACCGTTATACTGTGCTGGTAGTGTGTACTCTTTAATTGCTCACACAAACGTGGCAGTGCTGTCATTTAATATCAAAGCACGAAAGAAACTACGAGCATGCAGTGGTAGTTATATCGTCAATTAAGTCGTGTTCAGCAACGGCAGCTCTTAAAGAAATAGCAGCCAAAATAAGCTAATAAGGAAATCAATGACTTTTTGTAGCTTTAAGGATTTATCTATATTAAATTATAAAATTTAGAGTTTTTGATAACTTTATTCAATTTCTATATATATTCCTACTTGCTGAAGGGCAAATATGACATTTATTATAATGAGTTTAGGTAAAGATTGTTTTAAGTCCATTTAAATTAGAAGTTGTATGTTTAAGTCTAATAAATGTTAAAATTGAAAGCTCTCAATTATTAGAAAAATAATGCCCACTTGCTTCAGGTCTTGGCTGCATCACCCAGAGTTATACTAATTACTAATTTGTACTTAAAACACTACTGTGAGTAGGATTAACTTCTTATGCATCTCATTCAGTGCCTCAAACCTCATTTTAGAATAACGGAGGCTTGAGCTGTTGATAGCAGACTTATGAAAGTTATTAGAGAGAGAGATTAAGTGCTGTAAAGTGCTGTTGTCACCTCACTTGTAAAATATATCATGCAGCTTTTAAGTTGCTAAACTGTACTGATAAAGTGTATGTTTCCATGCATCTCTGTAAAGGACAGAGAGTGTGAGAAACAGAGTGTGTGCTTTCTGTACATAATGTTGAATGGCTATAGTTAATGGTTAAATATTAGGGAAAAAAACAATTTTCTAAAGACATCAGTAGTATTGTTATCATTGATAATGAACTTTTCTTAAAAACGTGGAGAGGGAGACGAGAGGCGAGTGGATCCAAATGCAAAGCTTTATGTGAAGGGGCGAGACAAAGACATGATTAAACAGGCAGGGTCGGAACAATGGCAGACAGGTATATAGGAGCGAGACACAAGAATAGAAGAAGCAGGCGAGGATCAATTAGCGGCGAACGTAATCCGAAGGGGAAAGGCAAAGGGGTATTCTGTTAAACGAGCAAGAGATCCACAAGGCAGGCAGTGAAACAGACAAAACGAGAAGACCAGGCGAGAATGCTTAACTCAGGAAACCAGGAAACTAGGAAACTAGGGAACTAGGAAACTGTGAAACTAGAAAACTAGGGAACTAGGGAACTAGGAAACTACACTGTAAAAAAAAAATCCGTAAAAAAAAAAAAAAAAAAAAAAAAGAAAGAAAAGTGCTGCCAGCTCATTACCTGGACTTTGTACCGTAAATTTACAGTCTGTTAATTTACAGTCTGCTACCAGTAAAAAAAACAGGACTTTTTCTGTTTTAATTGTGTATTTATATCTATATCTATATCTATATCTATATCTATATCTATGTCTATATCTATATATATAAAGCAAATAAATCCAGCACAATATACAAATTGAACATGGTTTAATTTTACTTCATGTAAACATTCTTAAAAGTGCATTCAGTGGCTTTTGTTTGTCTTAAATGGGTTAGGACTCAACAATATTAAATAATCAATTCATTTAACAATGTGTCAAAAACTGAAAAATGCATGTATTGTAAAAGACAGCTTACCTTTAAACAGTAACAGACAGAATTAGAAAAAAAAAAAGAAAAAGAAAATTTGAGCATCTGTACTATACTGGTGTTGCACTTAAAATTTGTCACAAAATTTTAACTTCAAACTGTAAAACTTCAAAACTTTTTTTTTATAAGCGAAAACAATATTGTTTAGAGGGATAGTTCACACAAAAATGTGAATTCTGTAAATTACTCACCCTCATACCATTCCAAACCCATAAGACTTTCATTCATTTTTAGAACACAAATTAAGAGTATTTTTAATTAAACATGGGCACTTTCTGTCCCTCTATTGATAGTCTACACAACTACCATTTTCAAGGTCCAGAAATGTATATAGTAGTCAACATTTGAAGTGGATCAATAAAGTTTAGCAAAATTGTCCTAAGACTTGAATGAGTATTGTTTTGGTTTTAGGACAACTTTGGCAAAAGGTTTTGATCCACTTCAAATGTTGACTACTGTAAAGACATCCATAAAGTATGTGACTCCAGTGGCTTGACAACAGAATTTTGAAGTTCATTAAAACTGAAATATCATTAAAGTGATGCAATTCATTATAGGGGATGTATTTTTTCCAATTTATCGGCATGTTTAATACAAGTGCCATTTTTTTTATTTTAAAAAAGCTCAAATATTACATGGATTTTCAAAATTGTTTATGCAAGAGGCTTGGAGGAATGTGCAGCCACTTGGTTCCCTTCATCTCAAACCACGTTCAGGATTTCTTAACAGGAAAATTCTAAAAGAAATGGATATAACAAAAAATGAAATTAATTAAACTGAACTACAGAGTAAAATGCAGTTTGGAGATGGAAAAATCAATCATACAGTATATTTATCATAAGTTCATTAAATGAACTGCTAACCTTTAAAACATTTGTTTATAAATTGCTTAACTTACATTTCCAATAGTCTCCATTTGCATCTGTCATATGAGCTTGTCAGATCATATGTGTCTTACAATATACTTCATTATTTTCAATTAAATAAACAGATACACATTTCATAACTTACGTGTTGCTTACTTCTGTATGCATTCCAGAATAAGTCAAGCCTCTTCTGGGTATTTGTAGCTCACAACCGCAACAGTGGTCATTAACTTCTTGAATGACAGCAATCTTGAACTGCCCATCACCTTAAACACAAAATGACCATATACATAATGACAAGCAGTTTGAACACAGCTTATACACACAAGGATGAAAACATGCAAAAGTAATCAATCCAATCATTTTGGTAACGTTACTAGCATCTGTGACATGGCTTCCGAAGCATCAGACAGCAACCAACTTCACATTGTTGTGAAAGTCAACAGAATAAATAACTGTTTTCTTTCTAATACTTAACACTAATGTTAAATAAAACTGTTAATAAACCAGAATACAAACCCATGATAAGAATGCAAGTGTGCTTGAAATTCACAGCAGCAATCACTTCCTGTCACTAGAAAAGAAATCTAAAGAAACACAATGGTCATTTTGACATAATGTCATGTGCATTTGTCCATTAGAGTGCGACAGATAACTCGAGGAGCTAATGTTACTGGCACGCTGACCTGAAGTGGCATTCTGGTGCGGCTACAGTCGGTTCAAGGACAGCTTGCTAGTAACGTTACCGAATTAATTTCTGTTTTGCATTTTATCTTCCGTGTGTGTGTGTAAAACAAGACAATAAAAGGTCTAAACTTACCTCATTTGGCAGAAAACTCCACGAGGAAGATGTCTGACGATATGCAGAGAATGTTGAGTGCGACGGCTCCGACGTTCATTTGCCAAACAAGCCAGAGAGCAACTAAGTTAACGTTACATAAACAATTTATGTGACATTTAACAACATATAATTTACCACGAAGAGTAAAAACGGGTTTCCCACAATGCAAAGCGTAATTCAGAAATATGGAAAAACATCTGTAAATACCAAATACGGAAAATTTCCTTTAATTATTAGGGTATATTGGACTGTATTTGTACGAATTTTTTTTACACTGTAGGAAACTAGGAAACTACAAAGTAAAGACTGCTAGCACTAGGAGAGCACTAAACGCAATGCATACAATACTCCACAGTACAACTCCACAATACTCGGTCCGGGATTTATATAACACGTCTGATTACAGGCTACAGGTGCTGGCGCAATCAGCGTGGGTGATGGGAGACGTAGTCCGGGGTGTAGTGCAACAGTCTGTGTGATGTGAAAGTGTGAGAGCGACATCTGGTGGTGAGCGGACCGAAGGCCAGATTAATGACACACTTTATACACTTTGGGATCAGTAAGATTTAATGTTTGTTTTTTTTGTTTTTTTAAAAAGGTCCTCATCAAGGCTGCATTTATTTGATTAAAAATAAAGATAAAACAGTAATATAATGAAATATAATTGCAATATAATTATTTTTTTAAATACTTTAAAAATAAAATTTATTCCTCTGATGCAAAGTTTATTTTTTTATCAAGCATTACTTCATTCTTCATTGCCTTCACAGTCACATGATCCTTCAGAACTCATTCTGATTTATTTTTAAATTTATTTTTGAGTTATTTTAAATTTTAATATTTCACAACAATTTATTTAATTATTTTTATTTATTTTTTACAACAGAATAGCAAGACCCAATGGACTAGTGCTGTGTTCAGTACATATGACAATGTACTACTTGATAAGGGTATTGATGCAGCTGTTTCTGTATCAGTTCTACAGCAGGTGCACAGCAGTGGAGTGCACTTAATTTGAACGCAAAAAAAATAAAAACAAAAAATAAAAAAACGGATTAAAACAGAAAAACAGTGAATAGTTTGTATTATAGGCTTCAACAAATTTTAATGTGGCAACAGAGGAACACAACTGATGTTTCCTGATATAAAGAGACGTAATCCCTGGAACAGAGCTTCACATTTGCAATATTGAAAGTGTTACTTATTTTTGTCAGCCTAGCAACCATGTGCATGTGCTCTCTCACTACTGTAGATAAAAGCGCTGCTTTTTGA
The DNA here is from genome assembly GCF_022985175.1 of Labeo rohita. Classification (NCBI taxonomy): domain Eukaryota; kingdom Metazoa; phylum Chordata; class Actinopteri; order Cypriniformes; family Cyprinidae; genus Labeo; species Labeo rohita. The sequence goes on from NW_026129304.1 coordinate 52,517, forward strand.
AAACACCCATAAACTTGCAGTTTAGTGAACTACACTTCCATTATCTATTCTCAGAAAAGTGTCATTCATCAAGTGTTAATTTATGAGAGAGCCTGTGTATGTATGAATTACTTCCATTTTTGCTGTTTATCATTTATCAGTGCAGCTGTGACTTTAATTGATTCAAATAACAGTGATGTTATAAACTCATTGTAGAGAAAGATAATGCAGCTCTTCAGCAGTTAAAATATTTTATTGGTAAAAATTTGCAGGTCAGCGCTGAAGTTTCTGTCTGAATGTGTGTGTGTGTACTACAGTGAAGACAGTGCATTAGTTTACAACCTAGCAACCATATAGCAACAGCCTAGCAACGACCCCAAGCACCATAGCAACACTTTAGAAACCACCCAGAACACCCTAGCCACTACATAGTAACACCATAGCAACCACACTGAGTGAGGTTGCAACTGCATAGCAACCACCCAGAACATGCTATCAACATCACTGCAACCACCCAAGTACCCTGGCAACTACATAGCAACAGCCTAGCAACCACCCCAAGTACCTTAGCAACTGCATAGCAACAGTTTGTTGACTGTCTGAATGTGTGTGTGTGTGTTTTTCTAGTGTGGATCATGGAGGACAATCCAAGATTACAGCAGGACTGAAGAAATGTATGTATACACACACACACACACACACACACAGAGCTGTAGTGATTGTTGTTGTGTTATAAATGTGTCTGTTCTTGTGTTCAGATGCCTGTTTTCTCACACTGGATCCAAACACAGCACACACTAAACTCATTCTGTCTGAGGAGAACAGAAAGGTGTCTGGCGTGAGAGAGAAACAGTTGTATCCTGATCATCCAGACAGATTTGATGTGTATGAGCAGGTGTTGTGTAGAGAGAGTGTGTGTGGACGCTGTTACTGGGAGATTGAGTGGAGTGGATATAATGGTGTGTTTATATCAGTGTCATATAAGAGCATCAGCAGGAAGGGAGGTGATGAGTGTTTGTTTGGATATAATGATCAGTCCTGGAGTTTGAACTGCTCTCAATCCAGATGCTCTTTCAGACACAATAAGATACAGACTCGTCTCCCTGTGAAGCCCATCATCAGTAGAATAGGAGTGAATGATGATAATATCTATAGAATAGGAGCGTATGTGGATGTGAGTGCAGGAACTCTGTCCTTCTACAGCGTCTCTGACACAATGAGTCTCATCCACACAGTCCAGACCACATTCACTCAGCCGCTCTATCCTGGGCTTTATGTTGGTTCTGAATCATCAGTGAAACTGTGTTGGTGAATCAGAATAGACTGATGAGAGATTCTACCCATAATGCTTTGAGCTGATGATGAATCAGTAACAGTGAGATGTTATTGAGTCTCTTCATGACATTAATACTGCAGCTCAACTTCTGTCACTCAAATAACAGTCAGAATAAATGTGTCATAAACCCTCATATAGACAGTAACATTAGTGTATTTGTGTTTTTTTATTGTCTCAATCATTTTAGTTTTAAAATGTAAAAATGTCATAATCATTATTGATGAAGAACATGTAATTAATTTCTCTCTTGTTTTTGTACAGAAATAATAAAACACAATGACAAATCAAGTTGAGATCAGGTTTTAATTGATGTTTGTATCATGAATTTAATCGATTCCTCACAAGACTGAAATGAGTTTCTGACATTATAAAATATGACATTAATCATAGCATTTAAGAAAATATATAATTGTAACTGTAACGTGACTCGTCAGAAGAGTAAATAGATCCAATTGCAAGCTTTATTGAACAGAACATGGTTAGACCGGCAAGGTTGATCTCCAACAAACAGTGATATCCAGGGCAAGACGAGCGTAATCCAATAAACAGGCAGAACGTCAAAAAAAAGAGAGCAGTCCAAAGAAACAAATGAAACAAGGCTATGAAACAAGGCAAAACTATGGCAATGAAAACAAGGCAAAACTATGACTATGAAACAAAACAATAACCGTGGAAATAACAAAACAAGTTAATGAAACGGAAAATGGTTGGTAGAGTCTGCACAGGCAAAACAATACTTTACAACCTCCTGTTTGGCATGGGCCTCCTTATATGGCCGCCAAACAGGAAGTAACCATAGGAGCAGAGGGAGCGGTAACAGTCAGTCCATGGGTAAGGGCTCCCTCTGCTGGCATAGCGTTACAGTAACTATAGTAAAGCTGTATTAAATGATTATGAGATCTCTTTTAATAAGTAAAAGAAGCTGTCAGAATACATTTTAAAAATATTTTTTGAGTTTCATGTTTTAATCACAATATATTCATAGACAAAAATCATATTTTTTATTTACTGTTTTCATTTACTTATTTGTATACGTAAATGAATCATATAATAATAGCAACCAAAAAAGCAATTTAAATGTATATGAATTATAAATCAATAAAAATATGTTATGATTTTAATAATACTCTTGTACTCTTAAATAAACAGTTACTATGTATGTAATAATGCATTTATTATTAATAATAATCATAAATATTAATTTTAATTTGAATGTAATGTTAATCATATTGCACTTAAAACTAAGATGATATTAAAATAAAGCTGTTGTAATTGCAATAATAATATGTAATTTAAAGTGAAAACTCAATATTCATTAATAATAATAATAATAATAATAATTAAATACAGGTTTTATTCTTTACAGCAACTGTACCATTTTTAATGGATTTGGTATCATTTAAATAGCATTAAAGCAAAGCTCATATTATTATTATTATTATTATTATTATTTATTATTATTATTATTATTGATTTGTTATAATTGTTATATTAAAGAAAAATACAATTACTATTTTAGATATTGTTATTATTATTATATTATTAAATACTCCCTTTTTATTGCATTTTATATATATATATATATATATATATTTATATATAATAAACAGTGATATTAAATATTATATATTGTTTATTTATTATTTTTGTTATTACGATTAAATACTGAAATTTTATTTTAAAGTGCAATATGCAACAGTGATTGAGGATGAGTTATTTATTTGTGTAATTGGTATATTTAAAATAAAGTAAAAACAATATTTTATATAGTTTTAATATAAATTGCAATAATAATAATAATAATAATAATAATAATAATAAATAACCAACATATTTAATATTTTCACACTATAGCATTTTATTTTTCCTTAGTATTATAACAATTACAATTAATAATAATAATAATAATAATAATAATAATGATGTTGATGTACATATTGCAATTAATTAAAAAAAAAAAATTAACGGGACTCATGAGAAGCATGATAGATCCAGGTGCGAGCTTTAATAAACACAACGTAGTCAAGACAGGCAAGGTCAGTCTCCAACAAACAGTAATATCCATGGCAAGGCGAGAGCGTAATCCAGTAAATCAGGCAGAAGGTCAAAATACCATGAGAGCAGTCCAAAAGTAATAAACAAGGCAATGAAACAGGGAAAACACTTGGTAGAGTCCGCACAGGCAAAACAATACTTCGCAACCTCCTATTTGGCATGGCCCTCCTTAAATGGCTGCCAAACAGGAAGTTACCAATGAAGCAGCAGAGGGAGCGGTAACAGACAGTCCATGAGGGCTCCCTCTGCTGGTGTGGCATTACAGAATCCCCCCCTCTAGGAGCGACTCCTGGCGCTCAAAACTACAACAGTCCAGGAGGGTGGGGGAACAAAGGGTGGGAAGGAGGACCAGGTCCATGGAGCTGTGGCAGACAGTGGAACACTGGAGGACCTGGGCTGTGGAGCACTGGAGCAGAAGTCCACCATGTAGGATTCTGAGGAGCCTGGAGCCATGGCGTAGCAGGTAGAGCAGTCAATGCCACCTCCGGAGGCATTGGTGCAGACTCATGGTCAGACGTGGCAGTGAGTTCATGGGTGGACGCCGCCTCCTTGGGAGGTTGTACAGCGTACGCTGACACCTCTGGAGGCATTGGCACAAATTCTTCGACAGGAGAGGCCTCTGGCACAGACTCGTGGACAGACGAGGCCTCGGGAGCAGACTCGTGGTCAGACGAGGCCTCTGGAGTACAGTGTGTAGCCCACACGCTTAAAATGGCGATCGCCATGACAGGCAGCACAGAAGATAGTGGGATGCCTGCCGGGCTTCAGGGTGTGGAGGCTGTGAGGTTAGAGAGCATGTGCTCTGCGTGGCTTGGGAGCGTGGGCTCTGCGTGGCTTGGGAGATAAGACAAGACCTGGCGAGACTTTGGAAGGACGGCTAAGACCTGACGAGGTTCTGGGATGTCAGCTGATACATGACGAGGCTCTGGGGGGTCAGCTGATACATGACGAGGCTCTGGGGGGTCAGCTGAGACGTGACGAGGCTCTAGGAGGTCAGCTGAGACGTGACGACCATTGATCTTGGGTTTCTTGCCCCAAAATTGACAATCTCCTTCCTGAATTGTGATTATCAATAATTGTGTTCTTTTGTGTTAATGTTGCAAGTTGTTCAAAGCTGTTCAAAGTTGGTCAGTTAGGCTTACTTCAGGCTGGCTGGCGCCAGGGTATCGTGGACAGATTTATGACATTGTCTGGTTAGCTTGGGCCTCTTTGTGGAATTTGGCACTTTGGTTTCAACCAAACGTTCTGATCAGATCTTTAATTTGTCTGATTCGCTCTGATACCCTACAACAATTATAAACAGCATTTTAATTTCAATAATCAAGGCTGATATTAATACATACAAATGTAAAAGAAAACCAATCTGGCTGCAAGAACAACTTCTTGCTCAACTTGTTAATGAAAACAAGGATGTAATCAAAGAAACATTTAGATTTGGGATGACCTTCAAAACCAAAAAAGATGTGTGGGAAGTGCAAGTAAATGCAGCATGTTTCTAAAATGTTTATGTTCTGAGGCAGATTGCCGACAACAGTCACTTGCCCTGCTGAAAGAAACAATAGAAACCATCACAGAATTTGTAATGGTTTTATTGGTTATAATAGGAATTGTACTGGTTATACGTGGTGACTGTATTGGTGTCTGTTGGTCTCTACTTGTAATTGGTCGCCTTCTATTGTTGGCTTGTTAAAACCACAAAATTCTAATGTAACAATTATCAAAACACACTATAGGAAGCCATTTCTAATGGTTTTAAGGGTTAAAAGTTGATGGTTTGTAATGTTTGTAATAGTATTTGTAGTGAAAACCATTAGAATTTCTGTGATTGTATTGTTTTTGCTTGTTTGTATTTTGTGATTTATTTTGTGATTTGGTCTTAGTGACTTAGGAGTCCTCTTTACTACTGCTAATGTTCCACAGATTTAGGAGCTAGTTTTACTGCTAAAAGGCTTTGTGAAATACTCTTAAAGCAAAAATGTAGGAGTCCTAAATTTAGGATTGACATGCCCATTATGTTTAATATTTTCTCCTAAATCAGCAAGTTATGAGCTACTTTTAGCCTTAAGATGTTTTGTGAATGCAGGACCAGAAGTAGAATTAGTTAAGCCAGGAACACACTACACAGCTCTAAGGCTGATTATGAATGTAATGTGGTACTTCAGTCTGTGTTTACGGTCAGCATTTACCATAAGTGTGTTCAGTTCAGTCTTAGAATGTTCCAGTCAGTTGTTAAGTGTGTTCCTGGCTTTAGGTTGTATATTTGTAGCTATGTTTCCATCACTCTATTTTTATGTGCATTTTCCATATTTGCATATGCCACATTTCAAATAAAAATCTCTTAATTAACAAAAATGTTTTTACGCTCGCTTGAGGTGGTTTTTGACTTGTGCGAAAAAGAGTCAATGCATTAGCCGAATAAATTCCTCCATACGCATCAAAAAAAAGTTGACCGATCTCGTTCCACAGCATCTGAAATGTTGTTATGGTCATTCTAAAATGCCTCAGCAAAGTCTGTCATCAAAGTATTTCTGTATAATTGCCTCCCAGAACTGTCTTACACTACTGCGTTCCCACACAGCGGGATCCACCTCCAAAAGAAATGGTCACATTTATTGTGTTTAATTATAAGATAACTTTGGTTGGAAACCCGGCTAGTGTTTATGATTTGTTATACTTCCTATATCAGATCTTTACTACATTTGTGATTATATTTTAGTAACTACACAAGCATGTTTTGTGGAAACATTGAAGCATGGTTTGTTTCATATTATAACTAATAGTTATTTTCAACTGTTAGGTTGTTAGCAACTGACTGCAAATGACATATTGTTCTCTGTGTTTCAGGATGTGTCAAGTCTTTCCAAGGGGACAAAGAAATAGAAGTTAAGAATCGAAAAGGAGTCACAAATATAACACCAGAAGCAGAATGTATCTGTCATATTGAACACCAGACTGAAAAGAAATCAAAATAAAGAAGGAAACTGAATTGTGGAAATACTATTAAGGGAATAATAGATGAACTTCTACACAGTGTTTGTGATATTATTGATAAATATTAGATAACTTTTAGATCACAGTGAATTCACACTAAACTAACTGAATGAGTGTATCAATGATATGTCAGTGGTCTCACATGTTGAGCTCACAGTGAATGTGCTGTGCGGTTACACTTTTAGCTCACTCTGACCTCAAATTGTGACCATATCATGAGTAGCTCCTATCAGCTCATATCATGAGTGAGCTATCCTGGTAACTCATGCTGAGATCACTGTGAGATCAAATTTTTGACTGGGTTTGTTGATGTGTTTTCCATCAATAGTTTCTATCGTTAAGTTTCTGTTGTAGTATAGATAAAGCTTTTGCACGGATGAACCCATATATCAAAATACAACATAAACAGCAGTAGCATTTACAAATAACAACATATCTAAAAAAAAAAAAAAAAAAACCTGAAGCAACTACAAAAAAAAAACCTTTCTGAAACGTCCTGTAAGAGTCATTATTTACAACAATGTGTAAACGAAGGGAGTGCATGCAACCACCAATTATGGTGAGAGATGCAGATTTTCTAACAATGTGGACATGAACACGTTACAATGCACCCCATAAACACAATCAAGCCTTAAAAAAAATCCGGTAGACAACCCCTTTAAAGTTGTTGAAATTAAACTGAATGCCTTTGCAGACTTTTCAAGGACCCTTGGATACTATACTTTCTCCAGAGTGAATGCGCAGGTGAATTCTCACTCAAAATTTCTTGCCAGAATAAGTTTACAAAATAACTACAGATAAATTTATGTAAAACTCACACTGAAGATGCATAAAAAAGGCCTCTCTCTGGTGTGACTGTCATTAAGGATATAAGGGATTTTTATGTCTGAAACCCTTTCTACACTGTTGGCAAGTGAAAAACTTCTCTCAAGTGTGAGCTTTCATGTGAATCCCGATGTTTGCTTTTTAATTAAAGTCTTTCCACAGTCATTACACATAAAAGGCTCCTGTCCAATGTGAGTCATTATGTGCCTCTTAAGTGGATTCCTGTCTGTTAAACTCAGTCCACACCAGTGTTGGGGCTAGTTACTCAAAAAAGTAATATATTACATATTACATATTACTCTCAAAAATAGTAATGCCTTACTTTACTTTATTACTCCCTGGAGAAAGTAACTAGTTATATTACTAGTTATATTACTAGTTACATTTTTTTTTCTTAATTACTCTATAATTGCCTGAGATGCATCAGATGGAGGGAGAACATACAAAGGAGGAGTGTTCTTTAGGGTCTTTATTACGCCAACAACAGACTGGCACTGTCTAGCACAAATAACTACAAACAACTGTACTTGTGCAATCAAGTACAATGGGGCTGCTCGTTCATGTCACTCTGTCGCTTCGCAAGGAGCTTGATGTGTCCGTGCTGTCGCTGCAGGTGCTTCTTCAAGTTGGAGGTAGAGTTACAAGCGGTGGAGAGCAGCTTTCTCCCCGGGCAGAGTGTGCACTTCACCGTCAAGTTATTTTCCTTCCGTTGAACATATTCAAAATAATGACTGAATCTCCACCCGTCAAAACTAGTTTTCTGTTGCTGGGAACTAGGGCTGCACGATTTGGGAAAATGTTCATATTGCGATTATTGAGGTCAATATTGCGATACGCGATTGCGATTATAATAAATGGTACTGTGAGTCAACTTGATGGGTTCTTAAAGAAAATGCACACACAGATTAGTGATAATGCGGAAATGTGTATTTGTAACACTAGAAATGGTTTCAAAATAAATTATTTTTACCAAATGAAATAGCATTTGCATTAATGTAAACTCTCAAAAGTATAGCTAAATTAAATAAAATAAAAACATACACAGTTTCACAAAAATAAGATATTTTAAAGATTTTGCCCAAACAAACGGACATTTATGAAGAATTTAACATGTACTCTGTGTAAAATCTTTTGAAAAGGAGACAGGATATGTTTTTGGTCGATCGGATCACAAGTGGACAATGGAGACACAGTCGTTTACACCTGGCGTTTTAATCCATCTCTTCTGTCCACTTTCGACCACTTCTGACCACATTCCTGCATTTACATACATTACAAACTCCACTGACTGGCGTCTCTCCTGTATGATTTCATGTGATTCTCTTCAGACATTAGAACTGTACATGAATTATGAGCTTCTAGAACGTTTGACCTCCTAACTGAAGATCTTTTTTACAAATATAAATAAAAACAGTTTAAATAAAAATAGTCTAAACAAAAGAATAGCTGTATTAAGTGCAAACAATAGTGCAGCCATAATCAAAGTAGGCCAGGCTACTCTCTCAATGTTCAAAGTGCAAATAGAGACCAATTTTTTTAAGCCTGATACAGAGCTAGACAACTACACAACCTATTATAGGATACATACAAATAACAACATATATATGTTATGTAGCCTAATTTGCGCGCACTGTGGAACCGCTCTCTAAAAGCGCGTGTTAAAATTGCTTTTGAAGGCGCGTGCGCGTTTTACTTTCGGTTTCGTTTTAAGGATCGTGCGAATTCTCAGCGGCGCTGAGCGTGCTTTCTACAATACGAGACATTAATTTAACAAATTTAACGAATTTGAAAGTGAGGGGCACACAAACGGGATTTTGAAAAGTAGATGTGGTCAAAAGTGGACAAGCTGAAAACGTTTTACACCCCTATTTACACCTGTACTTAGCATTGTCCACTTGTGATCAGATCGACGCATCAGAAAACGCATGTTAATACCAGGTGAAACAGGGCCTCTAATTCTTGCACAGTATCTCTCTCTGGTCAGTGTCAGTAATCTCAAATCCAAATCCAAAACAAAAAAAAAAAAAAAGTAGGTGTTCTCAAGTCCAAACTTATTTAATATAATCACACAGGCTGACATCGCGATTGCGATACGATTAATTGTGCAGCGCTACTGGGAACCTTCCTCTGAAAAAGAGCTTGCCGTTGTTGACGCTTCCATTTTTCCCCATCTGTCTTTGCGGGTGCCGCTCTGCTGCCGGCTGCCGGGTGTCGACCAATCGGTGATGGTAAATGATACCTCGTGCCAAACCCAGACCAATCACTGTTCCATTCACGCCCCCTCCCCTTCCCTTCTGTTCTCTGTGTTGTGTGCCTTGTGTGTGATGAAGGTGCTACTGGCAAATGTAACGCAAGTAACTAGCTCGGGAAAACTGTAATAATATTACCATTTTCAGACGAGTAATGCCTTACACTACTAGTTACTGAAAAAAGTAATATTATTACAGTAACGCGTTACTTTGTAACGCGTTACACCCAACACTGGTCCACACTGATGGCAGTTAAACTCAGTCCACACTGATGGCAGTTAAACAGTTCACAGTGGATCTTCATGTGCTTATTAAAGGTTTCTGTATATGGGAAACATTTTCCACACTGATCACATGTGTGCTAGATTCTGAGGAATTAAATTTACTGCACTCTCACCCTGTACTTTCGCTAAGTGTGTGGATGCTGCTGTGGCTTAGCTGTGGCTCCCAGGGCGTCTGCATACTGATCCTTATTGACATTTTTGTCGGTATTAGCTCATTCTGAGCATGGGCGGTTCGGCATCGAGATGTTGTCCTCACCCATATGAAAGAACGGGGGTTGTGACTGAACGCAGAGAAAAGTGTGCTTTCTCCATTACAGAGAACCACTTATCTAGGCGTGGTGTGGGATCGACCACGATGCAGGCATGTCTATTTCCTGCTCGGATCGAGTCGATCTTCACTGCAGTCAAGAGAGTGAAAAAAGGCCGGTCACTCACTGTAAAGCAGTTCCAGCGACTGCTGGGTCTGATGGCAGCTGCGTCCAACGTGATACCTTTTGGCCTGCTGTACATGAGACCCCTACAGTGGTGGCTCAGAACAAAGGGGTTCTCCACGAGGGGAAACCCATTCCGCATGATCAAAGTCACGCGGATAGGCCTACGTGTTTTAGATATGTGGAAGAAGCCTTGGTTCCTGTCTCAGGGCCTGGTGTTAGGAGCTCCTTGTTGCCGTGTAACGCTAGTGACGGATGCGTCTCTCACCGGTTGGGGTGCGGTCATGAGTGGCCACACCGCCCGCGGTCTGTGGAGCGGTCACCAACTCACATGGCACATAAATTGCCTGGAGATGATGGCCGTGTTTCGAGCATTGAAACACTTCCTTCCGGACCTGAGAGACCATCATGTGTTGGTCCGCACCGACAACACAGCGGTGGTCTCTTACATCAACCACCAGGGAGGTCTGCGTTCACGCCCCTTGTACAAGCTGGCGCACCAGATCCTTGTGTGGTCCCAGGGCAAACTCCTCTCGCTGAAAGCAGTATACTTTCCTGGGTATCTCAATTTGGGAGCAGACATCCTGTCGAGACAGGGGTCGAGGCCCGGGGATTGGATGCTTCACCCCAAAGTGGTGAAGCAGATATGGAGAGTGTTTGGTCAAGCCCAAGTGGATCCCCTTGCCACGAGGGAGAACACGTAATGTCCCCTCTGGTACTCTCTAGTTCGTAACTGTTCGTAACCACGGTACAGACGTGGCCGAGGCTTTGTCTGTACGTGTTTCCCCCCGATCGCTCTGCTCCCAGGAGTTCTAGAGAGAGTGCGCCGGGACGGGGTGTCCCTTCTTCTAGTAGCCCCGTTCTGGCCGGGCCGAGTTGGTTCTCGGACCTGATTTCTCTCCTCGACGGCTCTCCATGGGAGATTCCCGTCAGGAGGGATCTCCTCTCACAGGCGGGGGGCACCATCTTTCACCCCCGCCTGGAGCTGTGGAAACTTTGGGTGTGGCCTCTGAGGGGGCACACCTCTTAGCTTCCAGTCTCTCAACCGAGGTTGTTGAGACCATCCTCCAATCTAGAGCTCCCTCCACAAGGAAACTTTACGCTTTGAAGTGGAAGCTTTTCACTTCTTGGTGCGGACGCCACCAGCAAGACCCAGATACTGGAGCACTGGACACATATGTCCACAGAGCTGCCATGTGGAGGAAGTCGGACCAACTTTTTGTATGCTACGGTCCGGCTAAGCGAGGCCGTCCAGCCACTAAGCAAACTTTAACTCGTTGAGACTGTTAATTAGGCCACTGTATTCCCTGTTCTGACCCTTGAGGAGTCTCTATCTGTGTTCTGTGTTTCAGCTCCTTCTGCTCCTCCGTGGTGGTCTTCTGTTCTCTCTGCTCCAGCCTGGTGGTCTTCTGGTCTGTCTGCTCTGCTGCAGTGGTCTTCTACTCCGTCCTGGTGGTCTTATGCAAACTGTTTTTTATTTATATCTCACTGTAAGTGGCATCATTTTGTTTTTGAAATATTTCTTTTTGTAGTTTCTTTCCAATGTCATTTTTTGACACTGGACAAAAATTAAAAAGACATTTGTTTCATCTGTGGTTTGGGTTTTGATAAATGTGTTGTAGATTTCAGGAATTGTGTACTGGCAGTTAAAAATGTATGCTATTTGTGTTTGTGTTTGTGTCGTTTCTATGGAATTAACAAAACAACATTATGTTTTTTTTAGATAGGATGTTCTCCATGTGAGAAATATCAAACCCGACATTGGACTCTTCATCCTGCCAGAAAATATCTGTTTTGTTCTCCATCCAAAACCAGTAAAACCTGTCAACAGCAAGTCTTGTCTGGTACCCAAAACTATATTAACTCTTTCCCCGCCAAACACAGAATTTTCTGGGTTTCTGTGTTTTCGATGTTATGCACCCATGGGCGCTATTACACATCTCCTGAATAAATCCAGAATTTCACGATCAAAAACACAGCGTGGGCGATGCAGAAACAAGCAATCTCATATGTAAGTGGACGCACATAAAAAATAATGTGATCATAAACAATAAAATGCATATAAATGAAAGTGAAATGTTGACCCAGAAAGTGGTGAAGGACTGTGAAGCTTTGGGGTTGTTGATGAAAGCGATCATTCTGCAGCTATTTTCCAAAATGTTGCTTTTTTTCGTAAAACTAACCTACATTCAAGTGTTAATAAAAAAGAATGCTTGAAGCTAAAATAAAACTACAATTTTTTAAGTATAAACTGTTTTTATTTTGATGTACTAAATGTTTAGATATTCATACAACAAAATATTCTACGGACCATTAAATTTTAGTGAAAATAATCAAAAACGCTGGTGGGGAAACAGTTAAAAGTCTTCTATCAGCTTGAGGATATGACAGAGAAAACCAAAAGCAGAAAGCAGAAAATAAAGTGATGCCAAAAATGAACAGAATTGTTTTATTGAACAATCTTAGTTGCATATGTTTCAAAGCTCACACTTAATGAATAACACTAATAAAATGATGAACAAATGAATATGTGATAAATTATATAATAATATGAATATGATTAAATTATAAATCAAATGACAACATGAACGACTAATCATTATAATTGACTAAAATATAAATTGAATAAAAAAAACAGATATTTGCTTTATATGAAAAAAACCTCAGTGACACATGAAGGTTGTCTTAGATTGATCACTGTGAATATAGGTGGACATTTATTTATTTACATTTTGTGTAGATTTTAATTTCTTGGCATATCTAACTTTGTATTCTTTTTATCAAGATTACAATTTGCACTAAAATCCTTACAGCTACTGTGGCAATTATTTTGTTTATTGTGTTATACTGTGATGTAGATCTAAATCTTAACTGTGCCTACTTAAACTCTTAATTTTCTTTAGATGCAAAGCATATACTGGCTTAAATCATTGCAAATTAGGGTTTGCAAATTGCTCTTACAGTTGTTCTCTAGATGGCCACACTGTTAGGGGATTCTGTCTGGAGACAGATACCAGTAGGGGACTTTCAATTTTTCATTTCGGCTCTTGATGATCTTGGTCACCTCAACCAATTTCTTGCGGAAAGTCTTAATGGCTTCTATTGCAGGTTGCTCAGTAAAGTACATATCTGGATACATGCCTAAAAACAGCTGGAGAGAAGATAGAACAAGCAAAACAGAGTTTTGTTTTGATTTGTCACATCAATTAATTTGTAAGCAGCAAGTGCAGTATATGCAACTAGTTATGAAGAATCTGTCTTCAAACCTCTTCTTCCTGGAACTGACTGAGGGCCCAAACTCCTCCTAGATGCCAACTGGAGCGTCCACGGTCTGGCAGACTCTCCATGATATACTTTATATCCATCTGGCCCTTCTGTGTGGGAGGAGGCTTCCGCATTGTGGAAGGGCTGTTTGGGACCCAGGCAAAGCAGTCATACTGGAATGCAAGACAGACACACATATATCAGTCTACAGATACTAACCCAGCTGTAGTTTATGTTCATCCTGAAAAGTGTGTTTAATCCCACCTGTCCAAAGTTGACTGCAGCATGTTGTGCTGAAGCTGTGAAAATCACAACAGTCAGGTACTCGACCAACTGCTCCCGAGTTTTCAGAAAAGCCGGAAACTCTGTGAACATTGGCAGCGTGTTCACCAGTGGTGGAGGAAGTGCATGAATCAAGTAATTGAGGAAAAGTACAGATTTCACTTGAAACTAGCAAATTTGCCCAAATTTGCTTCGGCAGTGGGGAAGATGCATGAGCATTCTTTTAATGTAACGTTTCGTATTTACCTAAAGCCACCTACTACTGAGATGGAGATACACAATGTGGACATGTCTGTATTCAAGAATTTTATACAGTAGATTTAGTTCACAAAAACTGACAGTCGTGACCTACATGATTTTCATTCATACATTTTGTGCCATTGTGCGCACTCAAGCTCAGAGGATCTTCTGTTCTTGACTTATTTTGAGTGAGACTTGTGAATTCACTGAATTGTTAACTGTAGACTTGGAGTGGTTTCCCAGAAGCATCATTGGCCAACTACGGTCACAAGTTCAGTTGAACTCTATTGGTAACAATGGAAATGCGACCATGGTTGCTTTCTGGGAAATGCACCCCAAAACATTTAAATCAGTGAGTTGCTGACTGAAGAACAACTGCAATCTGTGTGAACATTCAGTCCAATTCACAAATTAATCATTCACTGCAAATGTGTGAACCGATTTAACAGGTTTATAAGATACAGTGAAGTAAAAGAGTTTCTCAAACTAAAAACATCAAACAACAGATGTATTTAAGTACAGTAACAAAGAAAAAATTCTTTGCTGCTGTCCACCATTGGTCTTTACAGACATGAACACACTCATGAACACACTAATCATTTATTATTGTGTACTCACCACAATTCTTTGGACTGTTCTTCATACCAGAGAAGCAAACATCCTGAACAAATGCCTGGATCTCCTTGTCCTCCTGAACTGTCTCGTCACTTCGATAGTAGATCTTGACCACATCAGAAACAAAACTAGAAGGTGATCATGTAAAATGATGAATCAGCAAATTTAAAACTTACTCTTGCTGTCAAATGCATTATTAATTTTTTTGGTTAATCATTAGCTTTTGAACATCTGCCATTTTCAATAACCTTTTGACTGCTTCCCAGATCATCATGCCATCATCTCCGTAGTAGTAGTTGGGCAGATCTTCCTTGTTGTCAACTCCTCGAGCTTTCATGGCCTCAGGGAAGCACAGTGACTTATAGGTGAAAGTCTGCATGGCTTTTTGAATCACTTTCCCAATTGCACTTCCACCAGTGCTGTTAGCCTTTCAAACAGAAAAACACCAGTGAATTTTGATGTCAGACTACATTTCAAACACAGGGGAGACCGGGGGCAATTGTAACAGACTCATTTCACCAATCAGAAACAAGCTAAAGTGATGACACTGTACAAGTGCAGTAGGATTCTCTCTCTGGCTCTGGAAAAGGAGCATGATCATTTCACCTCAGCAGAAAATTTCACCAAAATACTGATAGTGAGGTATGGAAGTAATTTTTTGATTTTGAAGTATTTTTTTCTTCTGCTGTCTAAAGTTTAGATAACTGCGAAATTAAAACTCCATATATTTTTTTTTCTCTAGGTTTTTGATTAAAATTGAACATGAACAACCAATGTTTATATAGATGTGGCTAACTAGTATACAAAAATCTGTCATGGCTGCATCAGGGGCAATTGTAACATTGTGTTACAACCGCCCCCAAGCCACATGGCCCAGTGTAGGGATGAAACAATACCACTTTTTTACAAACCGATACAAGTACAGGTATTTTCATTTGTGTACTTGCCGATACCGAGTACCGATACCGATAGCCGATACTTCTTAGCTTTGGTTTCAATCAAAGTGCAATTAATTTGGAAGGAGGTTATATTTTTTGCCTATAGTAAGGATGAATACATTCTTTAACAGAAGGCTATTCCAAGCCAAAAATATACACACCTTTTTGGTTTTAACATAAAAAGGCAATGTCATCACTTTAGACAAAATGTAAACATAACCAGATAAAGGAAACGAAAAGTGCTGCATAGTTAACACACCCAACTTAAAAAGGGAGCAGAACTATTACTCATTAGCATTTAGTTATACAAAGTCTCAAAACAGCCTCCTGCTTACGTACACAAACTTTCACCTGAACTATGTGGCACTATTCTACTATTAAACAAATCAACACACTATGTTGTTAAATGACTATTAACAAACAATGTTGCAAGAATATGTATAATATTAGTTGGTGAACTATTAACAAATAGATACAGTCAAACCAAATTTTATTCAGATACCATTTTTCACATTATCAGACATGTTTCACATTATCATAAACTGTGTCCTGCACCCACTAGTAAAAAACAATATATCAAAAATTAGGTGGTGTATATCTGGGTCTGAATAATTTTTGGTTTTACTATATATTCCTTAGTTATTTTTATTTATAAATTTAATTATGCCCATTAAAAAATGTTTTGTTACTTTTGCTGTTCAATTTTTATTTATTTTTTTTGCTCTATGATACATGATCTTTAATTTAATATCATTAAACTGCTCAAAAAAATATCTGGAATATGGATGAGACAGGGGTCACCACTGTCCAGAAACTGGAAAAGGTTCTGGTCCAAAAGGCCAAAAGCAAGTGGGGGCAGTAACATCTGGACAGCATGGAATGTCTTGCCACTGTGGCATTGTGCAGTGAATGCACTGGGGAATGCAATCCCTCCACACTTTGTGTTCCCTGGGGTAAATTTTCACCCTCATTTCATCAGGGATGGAACCCTGGCTGTATAGGAACCAAACAAATCAGGATGGATGCAGGATGAAGATTTTCTAGAGTTCTTGTGTCACTTCTCAAACCTATATAATAGCCTCCAACGCAGAAGGATCCTTGACAATCACCACTCCCAGATGTCTTTGTGAAGAATTGACTTTTGGGAATCTGACATTATTCTCCTCTTGTATATCTATATTGTATCATTTCATTAAAGACTGTTTTTGATTCATCAGCTGAGTAATGTATTTGAGTAAAATATATATTTAAATAATTTAAATCTTGTTACCATTAGAATAGTTGCTTATTCTACAAAAATAAGAATAGTCTTTTGCTTTTTAGAATGCATATGATGCCTGACATCTAAAAGAATTTGAACCATTTTTGTACCTTTTATTAATTATTAATTTAATATATTATAATCTTGTCCTTATTAGTAAAAATATCAAAATATCAATTGTATTATTAATTAGTGCACCTATATTTCTTTGTAATGTCAAAGATGACCAGTGTATTTCAAGTAGTTTGTAAGTTATGAAGGAAAATGTAAAAAATTTTACAATTGCCCCCGATCTCTACTACTTGTTTAGAGAACTGCAGTGAAGTCTACAAAACAGAAGCCAGAGCCTACAGCTAATGACAAAATAAAGCTTTGTTAAGACTGTATGCATCTTCAGATCTTCAGATCATGTGAATGAACCAGAGACATCAGAAATAAACATAAATGGAAAAATTGTGGTTCCTTATAAGGTACTGTTTGTGCAGGGTTAAATATACCTTTTCAAACAGCCCAGATTCACAGATGAGTTGTTCACGAGCTGCAGTGTTGATGGCAATGGTTAAGTGGACGTGAGGTATCAGTAACTGTAAGGAAAAAAATGAAACATTTAAAAAAAAATAAGACAAGCTGCAAAACAATGTCAGGCCAAGTGTTTCAGTGTTTAACTTTGGTGAAAACATTAAAGGGTGGCTACCTTATATACGGGATGGACTGCAGCGAGCTGTCTGTACATGGCTATGGCAAAAACCTCAGATATCAGATGTGTCTTGAGAAGATGTGTGATCAACTGATGTTAAAGTCAGAAGATTTCACCCACATCTTGGCAAGCATCCAGTCGTACTGATTATCGCTTGGGAGAAAGACTGTGTTCCCCACTCCTGCAGTGGTCTGACGACTAAGCTGTTTCACAAATCAAAGTAAACCCAAACAGAGTATTTGGTAAAAACTCCATCATTTAGTTCAAGCACTAATTTTTTTATTTTTTTATTTAGTTAGTAATATTTTACTTATTTTTTAACAGGCACCTGAATAGCAATTGGTATGATTTCATTCTGACTGTTCTTGTACAGAAGGCAGAAGGGAGCAGCCAAATACTTCTGGGTATTTGGGTCTGTGGCATTGACATTGGATAATCTTTTTATGTTTCCATTCATTATTATTTAGTACTGGAGCATTCACATATTGGAGAATTTTTTATCCATTCATCATTATTTATTCATATCAAGAATTTATCATCATCCAAAATCCATTAAACTTCTTTACATCCAGAATTCTGCTGCACACCTGCTCACTCACCCCTGTTCCTGGGACCACATCACCCTTGTCCTCCAGAAGCTTTATTGGTTTTGTGGCCAACAACAGATCCATTTA
>NW_026129305.1:0-6233 GCF_022985175.1 Labeo rohita
ATTGAATCTGAAGTGTGCATTTTGTCTGGCGTGAGCCAAGAATTCCAACAACATTAGACATTTGAGTCTGTGACTAATGGTTTAGGGATTATGAGTGAATTCGTACTTTTGATCACTGTAGACATTGTAGACAGTGTGAGTACTATCATCCCTTCCAGTTCTCTATGACTTACAGTTTGGTCTGCCCAATCGATTTTACGTGGAGATTGCTGATCGCAACTTTTTGATTCCACTTGTCATCACCATAGGGCCACAAAAGATACCATTCTACAAAAGCTATTTAATTTCAGCTCTTTGTTTTTTTTTTTTTTCCTGTTCTTTATTACTGATATTTTGATATTCAATAGCAGAACATCTAAAGGGCCAATTCACACTGCATCAACAGGATTTTGTTACCCGTCAGCATCTGTTGGTAACCTGCAAATCTTATCGAAGCTACCTGATCTAACCCTTAAAGGGGTCATTGGATGCTAAGTTCACTTTTTCATGTTGTTTGAACATTAATGTGTGTTGGCAGTGTATGTACAAATCTACCCTATAATGATAAAAATCCATGCAGCGGTTTTTAATTAATCTGTAAAAATAATATTCCCTCTTTCAAATCAAGTCATTCTCAGATGCCTGTCGTTGTGGCGTCACTCCGACAGCGGCCGCTCCCACGATAGTTGATTGACATGAGTGATTTACCTTGGATCAACTGTCACAGTCTGCCCTCTTTGTTTCGATGCTGGAGCAGGGATGTAAGTTAGACAAGAATATCTCAGATTGAGCGACTGAGGTGTTGTGTTGCTGGATGTAATAATGAATGTAGTGGTCGTCATTTACTGCTGACATCTGAGCTGCTGAAGATGCAGTAGATTACGTTTGTTTGTGAAGGGAATGCGCCTCCCGATCTACATATATCCGTCTAAGTTCGCGCGAATCACACATGATCCAGCTTCACTTATAGCAGAAGTGAGTACAAGGGTTTTTTATGAATCTTTGCGATCGCCTTTCCTAATAATGTGCTAGTTAGCAAGTTTAGCGGCTAAACATGGCTAAAGTAAAAAGGCTCATCACTCCACAGAGAGAAGAGAGGGGCGGGGTGAGCAGAGCTCATTTGCATTTAAAGGAACAACCTCTTAGAATGAGATGATTTTTGCAGAGCTCATTTTGACAAGGTAAAAAGGGTGCTGTTTTACAAAACCATTGAGAATTTTTAATCAAAGTATATTATAGACTTTTCATTAAAACACTAAAGAATCATATCAACTTGTGGAAAATTGGCATCCGATGACCCCTTTAAATTGATTTTTTATCACTGCAACCTAATCTATGTTAATCATAGGATAATATTGTTTCGGCTTGAAAAAAAAAAAAAAAAAAACAAACGGCAATGCATCATTTTTTAAGTTCAAGTCCACCAAGGTTAATCTACTCTCCTGTCTGATTTGCTTGCCGGACAAAATGACAGGTTCTGTGATATTCGAGTATTTGAGTTTCCTAATTGGAAATTGGACCTGAACGGCCTCTCAAGTTGCATTTACTTCTCTGAGATAATTTTAATACCCGAGTTTCCAGGTTGTACAGGTTATAAACTGTAAACATGACAAATAAAAAAGAAAAAGAAAAAAAAAAACAAAAAACTTAACACTAATGCGAGGGTTGTTTCTAACGCAGTGTCTGTGGGAAGGACGGTAAATGGGACACCCTATGGTCTCGTGGGCATAACGGACACATTGCAAGTCCATAAAACCACAAGTGCACATGAAGTGTTGCATTTGGGACAGGACCACTGATCATTGATTCATGGTCTTCACTAAATGCTCAAACAAAGAAGCACACGGGAGCATTTGAAAGCTGCGTCTATCACCGGATCTCTAGTATATCTGCACATAGACAGATCCCCTGAAGATTAGCGGGAAACTACCGACTGGTACCAAAGTCGGTACTTTTGACTACACTAGCATGCTGGTTAGAAATTTTGTCTGACTTGAGATGGTGCCGACGCCACATGACTGTCACGTGTGGCATCAAAGTACTGTGATAGCGCTCCTAGAGCAGACAGGTGACTCAGCCGGTACAATAGACATCAAAGTACCGCGAGAGCAGAAGTGTTTCTGTTGCTCAAGAAAACGCTTCTGAAATGTCTGTGTATTTGACAAATATTGCATTTAATTCACTTAATCTGCGACTGAGTATGCAAACACCATTTGAGCGTCACTAACAGGAAATTGTTCGACTTGACATCTCCGGTTTCAACTACGCCCCCGACTGCTCTCGACTATAATCTCGTTGACCGTCGTCTGTAGCTGTGTTTCAAGTCGAACACACCTATTCATTGTTGCTTCCCGTAAAGATTGCACAACTTCAGCTTATGCAAATGTACCGTGATAAAAGAATGAACGACTTGAACCAGAAGATTTGGGAGATGAGGTGAATTAATTAACAGAAACATCACAGAATTTGTAATGGTTTAACTGGTTATAATAGGACTTGTACTGGTAAACTGTAATGGACCCTGTCGGTCTCTACTGGTAGTTGGTCACCTTCTGTTGGTGGCTTGTTAACACAACTAAACGAAATATGTCCCAAAACACAAAGTACATATACATACATAAATACAAAATACATTCTGCTGAAATGAATTGTTATTTTTGCTAAACGAAATTCAATGATCTAAGTCAGTCCCTAGCGGCAAATCATTATTGAAATCACGTGACTTTTTGATACGCCCTCACAATGGTTTAAAACAAAGGCGATTTCGAAACTTTTGCAAATCATCACTACATTCAACACCCACTTTAAAGAAATAAACACTTTGTGAGGTAAAAACATGTAACGTTTCAGCCATCCTTCGAGCCTTCATCAGAAAGCTAAACCTGTCTGTAAACCACAAACACAAAGAGGATAAATCGAGCTGAAATACCACTTTCCGTTTGTTAAACAAAAGGAAAAATGAGCTGTGTCCTTTCCTGTTATTTCTTTAAGTAAATAAAACGTACACTGACCTATTTCCATTATAACATTTCTGTGCAAAACGGGTTCAGAGTACTTTCGTTTTGAGGCCAACGACAAACACACCTTATAAGTTCTACATATTCTAAACGGAGCTTGTCGTTTCCCCACAGGTCACATGTGGCATTTGTTTAGTTGTAAACAAACATCCTACCTTACTAACATCTTCGACAATATCTGCACTTAATATTTCTTCTCGTTCTTTTTCTCGTTTCTCCAAATGTTGGTTAAGGGAAGAGGATGTACATGCGGCCAATGGGCATGCGCACATCAGTATAGCGGAATTTTGTCATATTGTGACAAAATTTTTGTCATATATATATATATAGTAATTTGATTTTATATATAATAATTTGATTCGAACTTGCTTAGAAAGACTACCGAAGTAACTTAAATTAATTATAAATTAGAAAATGTGGCCATTCGCAATAGGTTTATTTCAGTATGGGGTGATAATAATGGCGTTTTTATTACGTGGTAATAAAATAACATGCAAATAAAAACATTAAAATAAAAACTTTAAATAACTTTTGAACTGGTTTTTACAAACTGTTCAAAGAACCGAGTCGAAAAATGAAACACTTCCGTAAGGAACTGCGGTCAGGCCAGCCTCCACTCGGACACGGTCATTCGGTCACACGGTCACACGGTCGTTACGGTAAAAGCATGTAAAAACCTACATCAGAGGAAAAGCGATCTTTAGTTTTCATTTATTGAGCCAGTTACTCTGTCAATATTGAATAAACAAATGAACTAAATTAAAACAAACAAACAAATAAATGTTTCAAAAACGTTTTAAAAACGGTCTGATAACATTGAATATTACTCAACATTTGAACAACATTTGCAAATGTTGTTCAGATGTTGAGTAATATTCAATGTAGAATTTCCAAATAATATGAAAATAACTGATGAGAAATAGCCAAATAAAAGCCTTTCATAAACGTGCAAATAACCATTTTTATATATAAATTCACATAATTATAATTAAAACTACCTCTTTCCACAAAATGTTTCACTTTAAATGAGACTTAAAAAAAAAAAAAAAAAAAAAAAAAAAAGTTTCAATGTCAGGCTTTTCATCCAAAAAACTGAACCACTTTTGTCTTTGAATATGCATAGAAAAAAAAGAAACTTCCCGTTTACACAGAACAATTTCAATTCAGATTAACAGTCCACCACCCCAGTGTGTCCTTCAGCCAGTTTCAGGGCTATCTGATGTAGCATTACATAATAAAAGGTGTCCAAAAACTCACATACAGCAAGTCATGTCTTTGAATTTGGAGAGCTCTAAAAAAGAAACTCCCTGTTTGCACAGATCAGATTCAATTCAGATTAACAGTCCACCACCCCAGTGTGACCCTCAGCCAGTTTTAGGACTATCTGATGTAGAATTACATAACAAAAGCCTTCCAAAATCTCATATATGACAAGTTTTGTCTTTCATTTTGGATAGCTCTAAAAATAAACTCTGTTTGCACAGACCAGATTCAATTCAGATTGACAGTCCACACTCCCAGGATGCCTCTCAGCCAGTTTAAGGACTATCTGATGTAGCATTACATAATAAAACCCCTCCAAAACTCATATATAACAAGTTTTGTTTTTGGAAAGCTCTAAAAAAGAAACTCTGTGATTGCACAGACCAGTTTAAATTCAGATTGACAGTTTCCTTATTTAGAGCTATTCCAAATTAAAGGTGCAGTGTGTAATTTTTAGCGGCATCTAGCGGTGAGGATTCGAATTTCAACCAACGGCTAAGTCCCCTGCTCACCCCGCCCTTTCGAAACGCATACAGAAGCTACGGAAGCAAAAATGTCAAAAATGTCGTCGTCTGTTACACCTGACAGTAGCCAATTAAGCGATGAGGTTTCTGTACAAAGGTAAGTCAAAGAATTATATTTACTTAATTATTCAGTAAACCAATGTGTTATTGCGAATATTATTGTTACTCATTGATCATTGTCTCAGGTTTATTCGCTGACTTTAGTTAGATTTTTTGTATGACAGTTAGTAGGGTTGGGCGACGTTCACCAAATTGGCATCGGACGAAGTCTACAGTGAAACATCATGATGAAAAGTGAAAGTGAAATGCGATCGTGCATACGAAATCAGTTTCAATGCCATGCACATTACTAGCGGCCCCCTGATGCCCGCAATTTATATACAGTATAATTACTTAACGATATAAATGCGAGAGAAAATAATGAAATATATTCCATCTAATTTTTTTAGTTTAGTTTATTGCCTTTAAAACACAACTTTCTTTCCGAACACGGCATTGGGATGCGGTGGCTTGCGGGAGGGGAAAGGGAGGAGGGGGTACGATGGGATCACGATGCCGGCTCAACATCGTTTCAACATTTCAACGTGGTGACGACACGAGCGGCCTCTTAAAACACCAACGAAGAAGTAGAACAACGTACTGACGAAACGCGCTCTGTAGAAGTTTGTCCGTTTAGGGCTACTATAGAAACATGGCGGCACTAAATGGCGACTTCCATGTAAGGGGACCCGAGGTGTATGTAGATATAAATTGCTCGTTCTAAGATTATAAAATCATAACGGCTTATTATGTAAGGTCTTTACACACCTCTGAAAATATAGTTTTGTATGTTATATTGCATTTCTGCCAATAAATTCTCCTAAATATTACACACTGCACCTTTAAAGACAGTCCTGAAACTGGCTAAGTGACACCCCGGGGTGGTGGACTGTCAACCTGAATTGAAACTGTTCTGTGCAATCAAGGAGTTTCTTTTTTTGAACTCTCCAAATTCAAAGACCAAACTGGACATATACAGTATGAGGTTTTGAAAGGCTTTTATTATGTAAAGGAAGTTTCCTTTTAGGGCTATTCAAATTCAAAGACAAAACTGGTTATAAAAGTGGACTTTTATTTTGTAATGGGACATCAGACAGTCATGATATTGGGGAAATTACATTCTGGAGTGGTGTACTGTTAATTTAAAGTGAAACATTTTGTAGAAACAGGGAGTTTTATTTATAATAATAATGTGAATTTACATATAAAAATGGTTACTTGCACGTTTATGAAAAGCTTTTATTTTGTTATTTCTTATCAGTTATTTTCATATTATTTGGAAATTCTACATTAAATACTACTCAGCATTTAAGCAACATTTGTTATCAGACTGTTTTTTAAACAGTTATTTGTTTGTTTATTTATTCATTAGTTATTCAATATTGACAGAGTAACTGGCTCAATATAAAAA